>NC_067402.1:85391847-85566847 GCF_016432865.1 Antechinus flavipes
ACACCTAAGCTGTAGATTGTTACAGAATTCCTGATTTGTAAAAGTCAAATTCTTTTCTTCAAATACCCGCTATTCTTTCTTTCTTATCTCCCTCTTTGTATAAGATATATTTTTAATAACTCTCGAATTCCCTCGTTTAACATTCCAAAATCCCTAATCTTTCCAGCAAAAGCTCTATTTTAGGAAAAGTCCAGACAACCGATATTTAGAAGTGGAGTGCTTGTCCAAGATTTCTTTTTCAAAGCACTATCTGCTCAGAGTTCAAATTCAAATATTCCATTTCACCTCACGCAACTATTTAGTTTTTATTTTATAAAGTTTCAAGGTTCTGTTTGTGTGTGACTTGGTTTTGTTAATCCCCTCAGACACAACAGCTTGTGTTGTGACGGTAAAGTTCAGCAACTCTATACCCTTCGAAGTATTAACACGGGCTGAGAAAGGGAAATGGGATACGTGTGAAGATTTCTCACGTATGCAGTTAATTCCCTTAAATTCCTCAGGATTTACACTTCCCTATCTACCCAGAGCGAGAAATAGGAACTCTTCTAATTAACTCAGTGGTCTTTCGCTCTAAGTTCCCATTAAGGGGAGTAACTTTTATGGGTCTCCCAAACCTTCTTTACAGATGTTTCGGGGGAATGCAGGAAAAGTGGGTAATTCTGAATGTGCTTGGCACTAGACCGTGAATGTAGATTAGAAGTTGTGTGCTCTTCACATATTTTCAAAAAATTGGGGAACAGAGATGTAAAGGAAAGCTTGAGAAAGTGTTTTTGCTGCTGGTGGTGGTCGTGTGTGTGTGTGTGTGTGTGTGTTTTAGTTCTACTTTATTTTCGAATGCAAACTCACCCTCAAATATTTCGCAAATATCCAACCCCCAAGACTTCAGCATAGAAATAGACTAAATAACAAGGTCTCGTTTAAATTTTAAGTATTTTACAGGGCAAATTTTCCCATTTTTCGACCAGAATAGAACCCCTGAACAAAAATTCCAAACTCTAAACGCAATCTTGGTTTAGCCGGATTTGAGTGAGGAGGGAAAATTTGGGTCCATAGTACTGGGGCCCTTATTTTCACTTGATCCACTTAAAAAAAAAAAGACAAAAAAGAAATTTTGCCCCATTCCGGGACAGCATTATGTTAAGTAAATAATCAGGATACAAGAAAAGATCCTTACTTTAGAGACCTGTACTGCAGACTAATAAGTACTAAGAGATCAGCAAGCAAGCTCCCGAATTCGCGCAACTTTCCGGGGAGTGGAGGAAAAGACACTGGAGCGTCTCCTTCTTTACATTCTAGCTTGGCTCCCTGACTTCGCTCAGGTGGTTAGGTTTTGAAAAGGAACAGAAGAAGGAGAAAAGAAGAGGAAGAAGACAAGAGAGACAAAAAGGTATGGAAGACATGTAGGGGGAAGAATTGAAAAAGAGGAAAAGGTGGAAGATGAGGAAAAGAAAGGAGGAAGACGATTAACCAGCCCAAGACTCACCCCACTTTCTAGTAGTCTCGGGGGTTCCAGAAAGGAGATTGGGGAAGTTTCATTGTAGATTTTCAGGGTATAGGAAGGGAAGAGCGCGGTCTTTGTGGAAAGAGGGAAATAGGAAGCTAGACTAACCTCCTCCTATATGAAAAGGGTGCCTGGTTTATATTAAATTTCGAAGCCATTTTTTAAAAAATGACCTCCACAAGAAGTCTTTTTCAGTTTCATCTCAGACTACAAATGTAGCCGTAATTCCTGTTGCTCTGCGGCTTCTTTCTTTTGGACTGACCAAAGCCTGGGACTGTTCTGGTGCGTGGGTAGGTTTTTGCTAAGAGTGATCCAAGAATCTGTTTCTTTAGGAATTAGCATCTCAGCCAATCGTCCCACACACATACTCAGCCCCCGCCCTCTCTAAGAAAAGTTTCACCAAGCTGAGTTGGTTAAGATTCCACTCTAGAGAAAGTTTACTATAGCCATAGGAGCAGTCCCAAAATTTTCCTGAGAGTCACCCGTATTCCCAAAGGCCTTTCTTCCCAGTAATGCCTTTCATTTCCCTCTTAAGACTGATTTTAGAGCCACTTGCCCTCTCTTCCCCTCCAGCCACAGGTCTTCTCAACCCTGTCCCTCACACAATCCCTTTGGGAGTTCAGGATCCCCCCAAATACAGTCTGGAAAGACTTGCGGACCTTTACACTCGGCTCCCCAACCGGAAAGCTGCATAATAACCAGGTAATTCGGATAACCAAGTGCACTGGTTCGAATCACTTGAATGAAGTTTAAAAAAAATTGGAGGGGCTGGGAACAAGAGGTCGATCATGAAAACTTTTTCATATGATAAAAGTTCCCTCTTCTCTTTCCCAAACCAGGATGGACGCACACGAAAGAGCCTGGGTACAATTTCTTTCTTTAGTAGCGAAGGTGATGGGCCCTGTAAGGTGAGTTACCCAACACTCAGAACTCAAACACCCTCCCTTCTCTGCAGTTGAGTTCGGGTTCGTAGCCACGCTTGCTACCCTCACAAAGGGTTTTGTTTTTAATTTGTTTTTGTTTGAGTGGGTAAGAGGGATCCCTGCATGTGTAAACCCCAGACCTGCTCCCTGAAATTCAAGACAATCCTTCCTCCACCCCCCTCCCCCCCAAAAATAAAGGTTCTCGGAATCTCGGCCTTATTTCCTTCCAGCAGCTTCATTCTGCGAGGAATTTTCTCCTTTGAGGGAAAACTTCCTTCTCTCTCGGGGGGGCCCCCATCCCTACTGCCCCTGGGCGCCGGGGCCTGGGCGCCTGAGAGGGAGAGGAGCTGGGTTTGGTATGTGACAGCATGTAGCGGCATCCTAACCTAATGCAATATTCATGGACCGGCGTCACCGGTGAGCCCTGCCTCCTAGCTCGGCGGCAGCTCCGCGGACAGCCCCGGAGGCGGCGGCGGGAGCCGCGAGCGGCGGCGGCGGCTTCATCTCGGCACCGCTGCTCTGGCAGGATATGGCCGCGCTCTTTTGCCAGCTCACAGATCAGAGAGCTGAGAACGCTACTACACCGATGTGGTCCAGTGAATCGCGGCAATATCGGTGGGATTACAATGCTGGGGTCACAGTCAGAACCCGCCAGTTCCGCGCACAGGCTTCCAAGAGAAAGCCGGGACCAGACAGAACTTCAAAGTCAGGTTGTCGGATTCTCTGAAAAGATTAGGAGTTCCCAGGGCGTTCCAATGGCTTTTTTTTCTCCCCCTTTTTAAAGGCCAACTACAACCTCCCTTCCCCGTTTCGGAATCCATCCGCCTGAGTCCCTTCCGCCCACGCCTTCAACATCTCGACATTTCCAGAGGGCGATCGGAGCCGGAGACTTAATCCTGCTCCTCTAGGCGCGAGTCCCCAAGGTTCCCTGCCTTCCTCGAGATGGATTTATCTTACCCTCGCCGGACTCGCTTCACTAAGTATAGCTGGGTTAGTCAAAGGTCTCCCTCACTCCCACCTCCATCACCTCCCACTCCCCCTCCTCCCCGCTTGCGCTACCTTTTTTTAATTAAAGTCTTTCAACTTCGCCTGCCGGCCCTGGCTTTGTAGGGGCTGGGGTTGCACCCACTCCTCCGGGGTATTCCCATGGATTCGGTTGAGAAAGCGCCCCATAATGTACTACGCTATAATACACACGCGCGCGACTTCTCAAACAGAAGCAGACTTCTAAACCCACAGACTTCTCTCCATTCTGAAGGTTTGGCGATTGTTTGGGGGAAGCACACACACACACACACACACACACACACACACACACACACACACGTTCTGGCTTCGTGGTTATAGTTGCCAAAGGGGTGGGAGAAGGAGGGGATGTATTTAATTCCTTGGCCTTTTTTTTTACCCTTGGAGAAGAAGGGAGTAGGAAAGATCCTTAAAGGAAGAGAGGTCAGGAGGTGAGGAGGGATTAAGGCCCTGTGATCCCTCCCTTCCTCACAGGTCTGTTGAATGGAGAAGGGGTCAGCTAATTTTTTTTTTTTTAAGAAAGGACAAAATAAAGAGGGAAAAGAGGAGGGAATCGATCATCTAAAATGCCTCGAAGGAGAATGAGTTTAAAAATAAATTGGGAAAGATGACAAGAGAGGAAGGATTAAAAAAAAAAAAAAAAGGGTGGGGGGGAGTGTGACCAAACAGATAGGAGAAGGGATTTTCATCCCAAAAGTTTTCTGTCTCCAGCCACTTTCCCTAATAATAATCTTTTAGCAGCCACACCCCAGACTGTTTCCCAATATAAATGTGAAAATCTGATTTTCTCCCATCCGGAATAAAGTAGTAAATATCTCTATCACTTTTCCATATTTTAGTACTGACACGGTCCCTGGGTTTTTGCCCCTTTTAGCCCAGAGAACTACACTAACCATTTCCCAGTGAAGTAGCCATTTCTCCATGTACTCAAACCTCTTGGGCTACAGACTCAGCTCTTCATTTCTACCTTCCTTAGGGTTTGGAACAGGGTGGGGGATGCTGCTGAGATAGTTCCCCAAATAGGTCGTGGATCAGAGTTGGAGGGACCTTCGAGGTCCTATATGAAGCAAAGATTCTTTGACGAAGATCACAGAGTTGGAATTCAAGCCCAGAATTCCAGAACCAGTATTCCTTCTATATACCATGCTTAAGAACTGGATTCGAAAAGGGACAGCACCCACTATGAGAAAGGCTCAGGTATTCAGAGACCAAAGTGAAACTTAAGAGAGAGTAAAAAGGAAAAATACTTTTTTCCTGCAGTTATCCCAAATGTAAAGATGAATGATCTGAAGATATTTTCAGAAGGATAAGTCATTTGTGCGGTTTCTTTTCCTTATTACTAAATATCTTTTCTAGAGCTACTGCTATAATAATTTTTTTGTTTGTTTTTCAGTCCTGTCACTCTGTCACCCCATGAACCTCTGTCCATTGGATTTTCTTGGCAAAATAAAAAGCCTGCCATTTCCTGCTCCAGTGGCAGAGGTCAAACAGTAAGGAAGTTTCACAGGTTGGATTTGAACTCAGGTCTTCTATCCATTTCTCCATAGCAGCCATTTATAAAGTACTTAAAGTTAGCAAAATACTTTGCAAATATTATCTTATTTGATCCATGTAACTGTGAAGCAGGTGTTATTATTACTTACATTTTGCAGATGGGAAAATTCAGGTAGACGGAAGTGACTGGTCTAGGACGCCTCAGCTAATAAATAAATGTATGAGCTGGAAACCTCTAAATAAGTGTTCCAAAGAAGATGGTTTAGATTGAAGGCCCTTAGACGATATATATTCCATGAGAATAAAGACTGAACTTTTGCTTTGTTTTTATAAATAGCCGAGGGAACCTGATCTGGAGATCCAGATAATTGGATGGATGATAATATTAATGGTAGTGGCTTATATCTACACTCACAGAATCAAAGAAAGTTAAAGGTTATCGGGATCTTGGGAATAATTTAGTCCAAGCTCCTTATTTTACAAACAAGGAAACTGAAAAGAAACAATTATTTTAGTAGTAAATGATACTAGAAAAATTAAGTAGTTATTATATATACATATGAATATATATAGAAATATACATATATACATACATACATACATACATAATAGTTCGACTGGGGCTAGAATCCAGGCCTCCTGACTCTTGGACCAGTATTCTTTCCATTACACTGTTCAAATTCTATTTGCCCAAGACATAAGATATGTTTCTATTCCTTAGTCCTTTGGGGGTCTAGTGAAAAAGAATTGTGCAGGTCTGTTTCTTTTCCTGGATTAAATGCAGACTTTCCATCTAATACAGATATTATTTTAAGGAGATGGGAGTTTTCTCTACCAATCACCTACTATTCAACCCCACCTGGCTTTCTCATTGGCATCTCAAACAAAACATGTCCAAACATTCCATTCTCCCATCTAAACCTACTTTTGCACCGAACTCTCCTATTTTTATTGAGGGAACCACAGTACCCAGACACCCTAAACTACAGTTGCCATGTATTTCTAATCTTACCTCAATACCCCTCCTGGCCTGGCCACTCACAAAGCCAACATCCTACTTCAGGTCCCCATCCCATTTTGTCTGGACTATTTTAATAGCTTCCTAATTGGCTTCCAAACTACCAATCTCAATTGTCTCCAATCAGTGCTCCCCACATCTGCCAATATAATCTGCCTTAGGCACCATCTGACCATGTCACTCCCCAATTCAGAAAACCTTAAATATCTCTCATTGCTCTAGGGTAAAATACCAGTTCCTTAGCCAGGCATTTAAGCTCTTTCACTAGAGGTCTACAGCCTACAGGTCCCTCTCTCCAAATGATATTTCAGTTTACTCAGAATTATAGCTAAATAATCAGCTGCTCCATCTGTAACTAAAAAGAAAATTCTACAATGCACTAGAATTGTATTTTATCCTTTGCTTGGACACCCCAAATGAAGGGCAACCCCCTAACTTTCCTTTAAAAAAATACCTTTAATTGTTAAAAAGTTTGATTTTATTGGTTTATTTTTTGTTTTGTTTTTATTTTATACATTGAGCCTAAATATGCCTTTTTATGTCTTCCAAGGCACTTTATTACACTTTTGGACAACTCTGATCATTAGGAAAATTTTCCTTAGATTTAACTGACATATGGCGCCCTCTAACATTCACCCATTACTCCTAGTTCTTGCCTTTCAGAGAAACTAGAGAAGGTTCTCTTTCTTTCTGAATCTGTCTCTCTCTGTCTCTCTCTCTCTCTGTCTCTCTCTCTTTCTCTCTCTCTCGTCTCTGTTCTTTTCCTCTTTTTTCTCTTCTCTTTTCCTTTTCTTTTCTGTCCACCTCTTCTCCTTTCCTCTCATTTCCTCTTCTCTTTTGCTCTTCTTCTCTCTCTCTCTCTCTGTCTTTCTCTCTCTCTTTCTCTCTCTCTCTCTCGTCTCTGCTCTTTTCTTCTTTTTTCTCTTCTCTTTTCCTTTTCTTTTCTGCCCACCTCTTCTTCTTTCCTCTCCTTTCCTCTTCTCTTTTGCTCCTCTCTTCTCTCTTTCTTTCTTCTTCTCTCCTTATTCCTTCAATCCCACTTCCCTCTCTCAACATCCTTATCCTTAGATCCCCTTCTGAAAGCTAAAATAGTTAATAACCAAAAACGTTTATCTGTTTGGTACCAGACATGTTAAACAAAACTACTATAAATAAAGAATCACTCACAACAGGGTTCAAATGCCATTCAAGGATGAGATCTAGATTCCCAGGATTGGTTATAGAAGCAACAAGAAGACAAAACACATGTTACCCAGCTGATTGAGAATTCTTTTGATACATAATGTAAAAAGCAGGGGGGTGGGGAGAAAGGAACAAAACAAAAAGCTTACCTTGGAGAGATTGTTCACGTTGTTATCGCTAAGAATCATAAAGACATTGTAGAAAGGGCAACTTGGGTGGTCATCAAGATCATTAATCCAAATATTAGACTGAGGAAGGAAGACAATAAGTAAACTGCTTCACACATTTAAATTTACATTAAATAAAACTTTTAATTACAAAAACAAGCCTATAAAGAGCAAAGGCTACTCTCATCACAAGGATGGTAAATGAGCACCATAGGTTACCTTCCTGCTTTCTCGCCCCCAAAGCATTATAAGTTGTCATACTATGTAAGAGTATGCTTATGATATAACTCATTCACCCAGCAGCAAAACCGTAAAATTAGTCATTGCTGCAAGTATTTACCATTTAGGTTCATGATATTTGGATGATAAGATAAGGGCCACCAGGGCCCTAACATATCTAACAAGCATAGGATAATGATCTTTCCACCTGGTCTTCTTGCCTCCAGCCTATACCTATTCAAATTAGTCTTTCCCAACATCATCCTAGTAATCTTTCTAAATCATTGCTCTGATAATCATCCCTCTATTCAAAAACCTTTGCTGGTTCTCTACAGCAAACTAAATAAAGCACCTAATGCTTTTTCTAGCATTCAAGGCCATCTACAATCTGTCTCAAACCTTGTTTTCCTGCTTTACATCATATTCCTCCCATCTAGAAACTCTATATTCCATTCAAATCTTACTGTATCTCTCTCTTTTCTCTCCTCTTGTGTTCAATGGTTCTGTCTCCTTGTCTTGGCTCTCTTGGTATAGATGTTCCTTCCATGTATGTAGATTGTAACAAACTGGGAGATGGTCTTTGACCATGACTAAACTGGTCTTTGGATTACCACAGATTCCATCAAGATAGGACATTAAGACAGAGATTGGTCTTTATTAACATAGTTTTTGAGAACTGAGGGACATCTCTACTGCCTGATGAGATATCTGAGAAGTCCTTAACTCAGCTGCCCCTCTCCCATCTCCCTCCTCCCCAAATTGAAATCTTTCCCTTGACTCTGCTGCCTAGATCTTTGATCCAAGTGACACATAGAATTTAAGATGCCAATGAAACATCCATTATTGTTCTTCAGTGATTTTGGTCATATCTGACTCTCTATGACTCCCTTCTCCAGCTCCTGTTACAGATGAGGAAACTGAGGCAAACTGGGAGAAGTGATTTTCCCAGGGTCACATAGTAATATCTGAGGCTGAATTTGAACTCAGATCTTCCTGACTTCAGAACTAGTACTGGAGTTTGGAGAAAACCCAAAACAATAAATTGGAATTATTGGACTTGAATTCTAGGGCTCAGCTTTGTAAACTGCGATTCAAGACCCCATATGGTATCTCATAACTGGATTGGGGGTTGTCAAATTATGATTTATTGTGTGTAAATGTTTGATTTGTAAACCTATTTTGTAGACTTATATATCTGGGGTTATATAAAAATTTCTTGGTTGAAAAGAAGAAGAGAAACAGTTTCAAAAGCCCTGGCCTAGGGAAATTGGGCATGGGGTGGGAATGGGGAGGGAATAACAACAGATTTGTAAGGAAGTGAATCAAAAAAAAAAATAAATAAATAAACACAATCACAAAGAAAAGTTAATTACTTTAAAATGTAGTTATTAAAATAGAAAAAATAAACAAGGTCACTCAAAGACTCGGGGTTAAGAACCCTTACTGCTAGTGCCATTTAAACTGAACTCAGAGGGACCTAGGGATTCTATAAAATAGAATTGAAGGGGAATTGCTTCCTGGGCAAGGGACCAGTCTGTGCAAAGAGTTTGATTTTCAAATACAGTCTTCTGTCTAGCAGTGGCAGTTCATGAATTTCTATTTTTTCCAGTTATTTTTTTTCTGAAAACCAAAACAAACCAAACAAAAAAAATCTCCCCTTTACTGTCTCTGTGACATTAAAGAAGACATTTTCTGCTGCAAAGGATCCTACATTGGAGGCTTGGATAGATTGCTTTATACTTCAAAGAAAGCCATGTGCTGAAGGAGTAAAACAGGTTTAAAACAGCTGCTATTTGCCTCCAGTGGGGCTCGTATCAGAAATTCAGGAGATGCCAGCTTCAGCTACCTTTCCCACTGCCAAGTCATAATCTGTAAGCTCCGTCAGTATATTTGGTTGGGCCATGGAGCAGTCTCCATTACTGAAAGACAAGCTGCACTGCCTCCTGGGATTCCACACTGGGCTGGAGCGAGACCAAGGCCTCATTCTGCCACTTACAGGGAGCCTTGGCCGGATGACAGCGGATGCCGGGATAAACTTTCCCCAAGCTTCCCAACTGCAATATGCGCCCTGCATAGGTTGCTCATTTAACTCCACGAGGCAATGTGGAATAGGAAAAAGCTTGTAGGCTACAGCCTCCTCTCTGCCACTAATTCCCTTAGGTGGCTCCCTTCACTTATTATTTTCCTCATCTGTTAAATAAAGATGACATTACATCCCCTGCCTGCCTCCAATAGTTGTTAAGATCAACTCAGGTAACAGGGATTTTCAAAGGGAGCCCAAAGCATTTAAAGCAGAGTGGATTGAGGAACAGAAATTGGAACCAGAAAGATATGGTCAATCAGTCAGTCAACAAATGTGTAATTAAGTGCTTATTATATGCCCAGCACTGTGCTAATTCCTGGGGATGCCATAAAAGGTATAAACACAGTTACTGCACATTCTAATGGAGGAGATGGTATGCAAAGGACATGGAAGATGGAGGAAGACAAATGGAGGGTCATGTCAGAGGGAAGGTCCCAGGTGGGAGGAGGAAAGGTCTTATGCAGAAGATGGCATTTGAGGTGAATACTACAGGAAAACGGGAGGCAAATGCAGATGGGAGGGAATTCGGTCTTGGAGGACAAAAAAATTGAAAGTCCTGCCTGAAGTCAGGAGGACCTGAGTTCAAATCTAGTCTCAGACACTTAACACTTCCTACTTGTGTGTGACCTTGGGCAAGTCATTTAGCCCAAACTTCCTCAGTCCAAAAAAAAAAAAAAAAAGAATTTTCTTTTACAATAAGATAATATTGCCTCATTGCAATTCCCACATACTGCTGCTATATTTTCTTTTTAGGGTCAAAGAGAACAAATTGATTCCCTCTTGCATGCAAATGACAATCCATCAAGTATTTGAAAGTATCTATCATGTCCTTCCTAATTCCACTATTCCCAATCAATTGACACTCACAAATTAGATCCCGAAAGTTAACTAAACCATGTTCACTTTTCTCTGTGGATTCCATTCTACTATGGGTTCACATCTCTAACCTTATCACTAAAGACCTCTCTGATGAGTTTGGTTTCCTATCAAAACCAAAGAACACAATTAACTCAAAGCAAAACATTTGTCAAAATAGTATAGTGAGAAAAATAGAAATAAAGCATCCCCTTGCCTCAAATCTATTTCAAAAAGGATAAATATATTTATCCTATCAAAGATCTTTCCTTGATAAATACCAACATTAAATCACACCTCCATCTGTTACCTTTCTCCTATACACATACTGTTAAAAGTAGCTGGAGAAAATAACAAAACTATGTAGACGTGGTCCACTACAAATTTATATTATATAAACTGTAGTAGACCCTCACTTCAGGAAAGCAATTTTTTACTTTATTTGCATATAGATAAACAGACAGACAGACAGACAGACAGAAACACACACACACATACACACACACATACACACACACTTTAGTATCCTATTCAACACAGCAGCTTTTCCAAACCTTTTCAATCTACCTCAAATGTCCCATAACTCTCTCATTTCCTACCCTCTCAGCTAGGAACCTTAATTCATATTTCACTAGAAAAAATTGAGGCTATTTGTAGAAAGCTCCCTCTTCTCTCCTCCTCCTCCTCTCATATCATTGAGATGCTTTCTGCCACTTTCTCCTCTTTTACCCTATCTCACCTGAGCGTCTTCCTCTCCCAAATTTATTTAGTTAGTTAATTTTTTGGACTAAGTAAAAAGGAGCTCCTTTTTCTCAGTTGCTACCTAGACTTAATCATTGAATGAGTGTAGCCTCATCAAATTGAGATATGTTGAAGACCTTCGCTTAGAAAGGCCAAGGTCTCCCCCTACATCCTGATCAACACCTGGCCACTTGTCTATGTTCTTTCCTATTGCCCACAAATATACTCATGTCTCCTCCATTAAAACACACACACACACACACACACACACACACACACACACACACACACACATTGGGAGCAGCTAGGAGGTGTAGTGGATAGAGCACCAGCCTTGAAGTCAGGAGAACCTGAGTTCAAATCTGACCTCAGACATTTAATAGTTCCTGGCTGTGTGACCCTGGGGAAGTCACTTAACCCCAATTGCCTCAGCAAAACGTACACTCAACTCTTTTGACCTGTTCATCCCCACTACTATTATCTCATATTTCTTCATATCTCTTCCCTATTTTATGGCTAGGTATACCACTGGAATTTCTAACTCTTTCTCTCATTCTCTTCTTAACTCTTTGCAGTCTTGGTTTCCAAACACAATTTTCATTCAACTAAAACTGTTTTCTCCAGAGTTATTAATGATCTCTTAATTGCTAAATCTTATTATCTTTTTTAATCCCCAACCTCCTTGACCTCTCTACAGACTTTGCCATTGATAATCAGCGTTTTTTCTTTGTTGGTCTCTTTTGTGTAGCTTTTTATAACAAAGTTCTCTCTTGGTTCTTATCTGTGTGAATGTTCTTTCTCTATCTTCTTTGCTACATTTTTATCCTCATTTTAAACCCACTAAGCGAGGCTGTCCCCCAAGGCTCCTTCTATACCTCTTCTTCCTTATTACTATTTTACTTGGTGATCACATCAACTCCCATGGATTCAATTATGATCTCTGAAAATGATTCTTAGATCTATTCTTCAATCCTAATCTCCAATCTTACATTTCCAACTACTTATTGAACATCTTGAACTAGATGTTTCAGAGATATCTTGAGCTCTATATGTCCAAAACTGAATTTATTATCTTCTTCCCCAAATTCTCCTCTCTTCCTAACTTCCCTATATTGTTGCCACCATCTTTTCAGTCACCCAGGCTCACAACCTCACAACTTCAATTCCTTATTTCTCACCTGCCACATCCGATCAGTTGTCAAGTCCTGTGTTTCTAACTTTCCTATAAGCCCTCTTCTCTCCTTAGATCCTGCTACCAATCCAGGAGCAAGATTTTATTACCTCACATCTGGACTATTGCAGTAGTCTTCTGATTGGCTTCCCCCTGCTTCAAGTCTTTCCCCTATCTAGTCCATCCCTCACTAAGCTGTTAAATAGATCTCCCCAAAGTAGATTTGACAATATCACTCCCCACCCCCATTCAATAAATTAAATAAACTCTGGTGCCCTATTACTTGTAGGATCAAATATAAAATCCTATTTGGTTCTAGAGTAACCTCTAGAACCTGGCCTCTGCCTAACTGCCTGGTGTTCTTACACCTTATTCCTCTCCACATACTCTGTGATCAGTAACACTGCCTTCTTTGTTTTTCCTCCAACAAGAGACCTAACCACTGTTTTCACTTAATGTCTTCATTTTCCTTTTTCATCCATGAATTCTGATTTCCTTGGATTTCTTCAAAACTCAGCTAAAATCTCACCTACTCCAAGAAGTCTTTCCTCGTCCCCTTTAATGCTAATACCTTTCTGAAGAAAACATCCCCAGTCCTCTCTCTCTTTCTCTCCCTTTCCTTCCCTCCCTCCCATTCTCCTTCCTTCCTCCTCTCCCCCCATCTCTCTCTCTGTTTGCCTGTCTGTCTATATACATACATATATATATATATATATATATATATACACACACACATATATATATACATACATAATCCTGTGTATATACATATATACACACATATATATGTAAATATATACATACAAGATGTATGTGTATATATGTGTGTATATATACATAGAGAGAGAGATGAGAGAGAGAGATGTATATAAATATATGTCTTTTCATGAATTGTAAGAAGAAAATGTATTCTCTTTTACTTTCTTTTGGAAGCAATAAGTCAATTGCCCAGAGTCAGGCAGCTGGTAAGTGTCTGAAAGCAAATTTGAACTTAGGTTCTCCTGACTCAAGGGGTGTGTTCTAGCCATCTTGCTATCTACCTACTCTGAGGGAATGTATTCTCATAAGAAAAGTTCTTGAATTAAGAGCTTCATATCAGTGGAGACCAATGAATCACCTCATGAATTGTGTTTTTATTGTTGCTACTATTAACAAAACTAATGATTTGTTTGCTTAAGAGCAATTTTATATCTGGATGAGAAGAGCAAGAATATGAAAGTGTTAGTAATGTCTATAGCCCTATATTTCATTCAAGAATGGGAAAATTCAAATACTCTTTTGGCAAATCAAAACCCTATATTTAGTAAAACCTGAAATCAGGGTAGATGCTTTTACTTAAATAAATAACTTTGGGAAAAATATAAGCTAAGAAAATTTTGCCATTTTTTTTTTTGCTCAGTCATATGTCTTCTGTTTTTAATATGATTGCTTGCAACTTCTTGAAAATGTGAAAGCAACTCACAATCCAAAAAAGATATTTTAAAAATTTAGCTGTTGGAGGGTGGAGGTGGGCAGCATGTGAAATAAAATTTTCATTTTAACCAATCTTTCATTGTAAAGAGGAACATTTTATTACATCCTCCACTGTTCCTTCAGATTTGAGAGTAATCCCGAGAAAGTAACACTCAGACAGAAGGCTACTAGTTCAACCAGATAAAGTTGTTTGTGCTGTAGAAAAATATACAATGTCTGGTGCTGGTTGCTTTGTCTGGGCAGCTATTTTATCTGATTTTGTACTTGGAGCCATTCATGTATGAGTTAATAATAGCACATGTTTGATTTGAGCATTTGGGAAATGATCTTTAGATGATGGGCCAGACCGAAGTAGAACTGCTATTTTTTTCCCTTAAACTGTTTAACTTTTCACAGGTTTATATTGGCAAAAATGCTTTGCCTTCCCACTACCCCACATCTCCTGCCCTGGGTTTATTTACAGAAACTGATGACTTTTCTGATGTAGACACCAAAAATTCTTGGGTACTTCTTTCTGAGTTCAATACTTGGGTTGATTTGGATCTGGGTTCTTAACCTTTTTTGTGCTGTGGACTCCTTTGGGAGTCTGTTGAAGCCTATGGACTGCTTCTCAGAATAACATTTTAAATGCATAAAATAAAATATATTGTTATATTGGGTTTTTTAAGTTCGTGATCTCTAGATTTAGAGATAAATATAGAAGTGCATCATTTTTAAAAGTCCTCACCATATAAACTTTTCAAGAATCACTAGCTATATATGCAAAAGGATTTATTGACAAAAATCCACTTGCCAAATTATATATATGTAAATCCACTTTGACCAGAAACATCTATATAACTGTAGCAGCAACATTTACCCCACAAAGACCAATTTAGTTTTCCCTTAAAAGGTAATAAAGCCATCCTTGAGACATAATTAGTGCGGGGAGACTAAGGCTCAAACCATTGAAACAAAGTTCTTAAGTAGAAAAGTATAGCTCAATCTTGACATTTGACACCTTTCTGACCATGACAAGGTCAGCTGTAGGGTAGCTGTGCCCAAGTGAATCAATGCTATAGAGCTTTTGTTCACTTGTTTTAATTGTGTCCAATTCTTCTTCACCCTATTTGGGGTTTTCTTGGCAAAGATGCTGGAGTGATTTGTCATTTTCTTCTCTAGCTCATTTTCCAAATGAGGAAGCTGAGGCAAACAGGAGGCAGTGACTTGACTGAGGTCACACACAGCTTTGAACTCATGAAGATGAATCTGCCTGACTTCAAGCCCAGTATTCTATCCACTTTGCTACCAGCTGCCCAAATTAATGCTATAATCATACTAAATATATATGGTTGAATGCTAGATGATCTACGAGTGTCTCGTTTACTTCTAATCTTGAATCAAAACCATCTCACTGACCTGATTCAGGCCTGACCCAGAAAACAGATCATTGAAACAGATGGTTGATTTATTTAAGGAGGTAATCAGGATAACACAACTTTTTGAGGTTATAGAGAGGTGAGATTGCTTGGAATTTTGGTTGTGAATCCCTGTGAGGATGGTGGATATGTCTATTGACACATCCTTTGAAAAGATTGAAAACAGTTATTTCAGTCCTAAAACTGTATTATAAAACACCAGTCATCAAAACCGTTTGGTACTGACTAAAAAACAGAGTGGTGGATCAGGGAAATAGGTTGGATACACAAGCTACAATAGTCGACCATAGTAATCTATTGTTTGATAAATCCAAAAACTCTCTCTTTTAAGATAAGAACTCTCTATTTGACAAAAATTGCTGGGAACACTGGAAAATAATATGGCAGAAACTAAGCATAGACCAATCTCACCCCCCATACCAAGACAAGATTGAAATGAGTATATGATTTAGACATAAAATGTGATACTATAAGCAAATTAGAAAAGAAAGGAATAGTTTACCTGTCAGATTTTAAGAAAAGGAAGGAATTTATGACCAAACAAGAACTAGAGAACCTTATGAAATGGAAAATGGAAAATTTTGATTACATTAAATTAAAAAGGTTTTGTACTAACAAAATCAATGCAGCTAAGATTAGATGGGAAGTGGAAATCTAAGAAAAAAATTTTATAGCCAGTGTTTCTGATAAAAGCATCACTTCTAAAATAGATGGAAAACAGAGTCAAATTTATAAAAATACAAGTCATTCCCTAAATGATAAATGGTCAAAAGATATGAACAGAGAAGTTTCATATGAAGAAATTAAAGTCATTCCTAGTCATATGAAAAAATGCTCTAAATCATTATTGATTAGAGAAATGCAAATTAAAACAACTCTGAGGTACTGCCACAATCTATTGATTGTCTAAGATGAAAGGAAAAGATAATGATAAATGTTGGGGAAGGGGGACTGGGAAACTAATGCATTGTTGGTGGAGTTGTGAATTGATCCAGAGATTCTGGAGAACAATTTAGAACTATGCCCAAAGGACTATAAAACTGTGCATAGTCTTTGATTCAACAGTACCACTACTGAGTCTATAACCCAATGAAATCATAAAAGAAGGAGAAGGACCCACTTGTGCAAAAAAGTTTGTAGCAGCTCATTTTGTGGTGTCAAGGAATTAAAAAATAAATGGATGTCTTTCAATTGGGGAATGACTGAATAAGCTCTGGTATATGATTGTAATGGAATATTATTGTTTTATAAGAAATCATGAACAAAAAACCTGGAAAGACTTATATGAGCTGATGCAGAGCCAGGAAAACATTTTACATAGCAACAAAAAGATTGTATGATGATCAGCTATGACAGATTTAGCTTTTTTCAGCAATTCAGCCATCCAAAAAAATTCTAATAGACTTGGGATGGAAAATGCCATCCACATCTAGAAAGAGAACTATGGAGACTGAATATGGATTAAAGCATATTATTCTTACTTTTTTTTTCCTTTTGTTTTTTCTTTCTTGTGGTTTTTCCTTTTGTTTTGATTTTTCTTTCAACCTGTATCATATGGAAATATGTTAAATATTAATGTAATGTATAACCTAAAAATTGAATTAAATAAATTTTTTTAAAAAAAGGAAAATATTTAGGACATATTTAGGGCATTGATACTAAATGACATATTTATGTTTCATTATAGATAAATAAGTTTCTGTTCTGATGAATCATTTGGTAGAGCCAATTAAAAGGGAGTAGCTCAGATCTCTAATAGCCAAAACTATTCCAAAACTGAGACTTAATCTTGTATCTTCAGTAAGGAGCAAAAGGATCTTCTCCTGGTACCTCTCAGCCATTATCTAGATTTTCCCTCCCCAAACAAGAAGAACAGATCTAACCTCTCTTCCATTTTGCAGACTTTCAAATGTTTGAAGTCAGATATGATGTCTTCAATCCTTCATCTCTCTAGTGTTTTATTCTTCATGTTAAGTATTCATAGATTTTTCAAGTGATCCAAATATATTCATGTTAAACAAATACAGATTAGATGAGACACAACAAAGCAGTAGATACATTTTCAAAGAACTAATAAGGTTTTAGTGGGCAAGTGCAATATAAATAAACAGTATGACCTAGAAACTAATATAACTAATGCAATTTTGGTTTGAATTAAGAGAGGAGGAGTATCCAGAATGAGAGAGGTTATTATTCCTTTGTACTTCCTCTGTTCTTGTTCTAGAAAAATCCAGCCCCTACGAATGCGGCTTTGACACCTTAGGTTCTGCCTACCTTCCATTTTCTTTTTTTCTTTTTTTTTAATAACTTTTTATTGATAGAACCCATGCCAGGGTAATTTTTTACAGCATTATCCCTTGCATTCACTTCTGTTCCGATTTTTCCCCTCCCTCCCTCCACCCCCTCCCCCAGATGACAAGTAGTCTTTTACATGTTGAATAGGTTACAGTATATCCTAGATACAATATATGTGTGCAGAACCGAACAGTTTTCTTGTTGCACAGGGAGAATTAAATTCAGAAGGTATAAATAACCTGGGAAGAAAAACAAAAATACAAGCAGTTTATATTCATTTCCCAGTATTCATTCTTTGGGTGTAGCTGCTTCTGTCCATCTTTGATCAATTGAAACTGAATTAGCTCTCTTTATCGAAGAGATCCACTTCCATCAGAATACATCCTCATACATTATTGTTGTTGAGGTATATAATGATCTCCTGGTTCTGCTCATTTCACTCAGCATCAGTTCACGTAAGTCTCGCCAGTCCTCTCTGTATTCATCCCACTGGTCATTTCTTACAGAACAATTATATTCCATAACATTCATATATCACAATTTACTCAACCATTCTCCAATTGATGGGCATCCATTCATTTTCCATCTTCTAGCCACTACAAACAGGGCTGCCACAAACATTTTGGCACATACAGGTCCCTTTCCCTTCTTTAGTATCTCTTTGGGTATAAGCCCAGTAGAAACACTGCTGGATCAAAGGGTATGCACAGTTTGATAACTTTTTGAGCATAGTTTCAAATTGCTCTCCAGAATCCGCCTCCCATTTTCAATAAAATTCTTCCTAGTTGCTATGGAATGTAATAGCATTTGACCTAGAAATCCCCCTTCTCCTTCCACTACCCTGAGCTATCCAACTATCAACCTTGTTAGTTGTTGTTAGATCTTGTTAGATCCAATCTGGAATATTGTTTCCTAGTTTCCACACATGTTCAAGATAGGACTCAATCACTGCCCTATCTTGAACATAGTGGAAACTAGGAAACAATACTCCAGATTGGATCTAACAAGATAAAAGGAATAAGGAAAGGAAAGAAATCAGTCCAACTCATACTTAACCAAAAGTCCCCTGTGCAACTTCCCCAGCAGAGGTTCTTCAACCTTGCTTGAAAGTGAAAAATAATTTTGCCTCCCAAGACAGCCCATTTATTCCCTAAGCATTCTTTAGCCCCGTGGAGCCCTTTCATTTTTAGCAACATTTCTTAACACACCTTAAATTTACCACTATGAAAATTCATTTGCTCCTAATCTTGATTTTTGGGGCCAAAGTCTAGTTATTCTTCTTCATGATACCTTTTATTTATTTTTTTATAAAGCTTTTTATTTTCAAAACATATGCATAGGTATTTTGGCAACATTAACCCTTACATAGATTTTTCTTCTCCTTCCCCCACCCTCTCCCCTAGATGGTAATTCAATATATGTTAAACATGTTAAAACATGTGTTAAATATTTATACAATTCTCTTGCTGCACAAGAGAAACCAGATTAAAAAAAAGAAAGTAGATGAGTAAGAAAACAAAATGCAAACAAACAACAAAAAGAGTGAGAATGTTATGTTGTGATCCACATTCAGTTCCTAAAGTTCTCCCTCTCTCTGGGTGTAGTTGACTCTCTTCATCAGGATACCTTTTAAATACCTGAATATGTATATCATGTTCATCATGTTCATTGATCTATCCAAATGAAGGTTGAATGATCCTTGTTTAGCATTCTGTAAAGAATTTTTGTTCAAGTACATGTTAAACTATATGGTCCCTTTGAACTCTGAACTTCTATGATTTTATAATAGACCTGGAAGATATCATAGAGTTTACTTTATTAGTTTAGACTTTCATTTTCTTCTTTCTATCAGAGATCCCCATGTGACATAAAGAATATGTGTATATTTGGGGTTTTTTAAAGTACTTTTCTAAACATTTGTGATCTTTTTCTTCCTCCCTTCAATTTAACCCTCATTAAAATATCTGTCAAAAACAAATTCCCTTAGTATCCATGTCCAAAAATGCATGGGGCTCATTCTACATTTTAAGTCTATCACCTCTCTGGCAGGAAATATATGGCATGTGTCATTTTCAACTACATGGTCTTATGGTTTGATCACAGTTCTAAAGTCTTTCTAATATAGTGTTTTCTTTATAATGTTGTCATCATATAAATTTTCCCTATCTAGTTCTATGCCCTTAACTTTTCATCAATTCATAAAAATCCTGTGTATACTTTAGGGGATTTCTTATGTAATGTGGATAATCAAAGTAATCCAATAATCTTCTGCATTAGGGAAACTTTCATGGAGCTGATCATTCACTCTGTCCCCCAGCTAGGCTTTGTTGAAATGAGTCAGCAATACTGCTGAGAACAATTGATGAGAGAAATCTTCCCTTTCTCTTACCTTGCTAGAAATTCAAGAGAGAGGAAATGTTTGGATGAGTCTGCAAGACCCCAAGGAAATCCAAAGCCATATTTTCTTTCTTCTCTTACCGAGTACAGATTAGGGAGCTCTTCTGTCAGATCCGATGACTTTTGATGCCATCCTGTCACTGATGACTAATTAGGAGTTGCTGCCTCTTGGTTCATGCCTTTCATCAAGGATCAATAGCACCTGTCTCAGAGAAAGGGACTGTTCCTACCTCCACTGAAGGTGCTCCAACTCATCAGCTCAGGAGGTTGATATGACTGCCCCACCTGCCCTCATTATCTTCACTTTTCTGATTCTTCTCTCCTCTCCCCCCAACAATTTGACAACTTTACTCTCTGATATGTTTTGTCACTCTTTATACAATTCACATAATTTAAGCAATTCAAATAATTTACAAGTTTATTCATAAGGAAAAAGAACCTTATATTATAGCTCAGAGAATTATTCTCCCCTAGAGACCTAAAAAACTTCAATCACTTACAGTTGTGCTTTGGTTGGGATTCTAATACTGTGGCTTCTGAGTACATGTCCCCATTTGGGCTCTCTAAAGACCCAGAAAGATTGTCTATGTTCACTAATAATAATAATAATGATGTAATTTTCATTTATATAGCTCTTTAAGGTTTACAAGCATTTTTGAATTCTCCTTCCTTGAACTGGCCCCAAATCAGAGTTTGGAGCTTAAAAGAGCTCTCAGTCCTTAGACCAAGGATAAACTCAGAATCATGCATCGAGTCAAGAAGCGTTTAAAAGGATAGATGGGATAGTTGGGTATTCTTCTCTTTTTGCTTCCTTTTTCCTTCTCTTTTCCTTTTTGCTAGATCGTAATCTAGCAGTATTTGGTTTCCATATTCTCTTGCATTTTATTTCATAGCTGATGCCTGTAATTCAGCATTTGTATGACTTACTAATTTGTGCATATGCCCACCTAGCTACCCAAGTAATGGACACACATCTAATATGGAGCCAGTCACAGGTCTAATATGAGGATATGCAGCTTGAGATGGAAGGTTTCTTGCACATTAACGGTCCCTCCTGCAACAAATGATTTGGACTAGTTGATGCTGCCTTTATGAAGCTATCATAGGGGTGGGTAAATGTCCAATTTTAGGTTCTCTTTGCCTAGTAAAAGCAAAGATGGTGTACCTCATGCTTCTATCAGTGCATTCCAGAGATCTAAAAATTCAGCAAAGCTTCTGATTTTTTGTCATGGAAAATCCCACCAGGTTCCCAGTCATCCAAGTTTGCAAAATTAGAATCATTTATTCATTTCACTTCATTCATTCATTTATTTCATCACTCTCCTATAGCCTACTCTTGCCCCTCAACCGAAAGTTTCCAATTCTTGTTCATCCGACCTAAAAAGCATCTATCCTTTTTGCTCTTCTTTTTACTCATAAGACCCCCCCTCACCTCTCACCTGAACTATTATCAAAAGCCTCCTACTTGGTCTCCTTGCTTCCCCCTTTCCAACTCTTTCCCTCACATAGCTCCCAAATTGCTATTTCTAAAACAGAAGCGTGATTATATCATTCTCCTACTCAAGAAACATTTATGACTACCTATTGCTTTTATGACAAAATTCCAAGGCTTCTGTCATTTAAAACCTCTCATGCTCTGGATCTAACCTATCTTTCTAGATCCATTTTACATAATTTCCCTTTACACACTTTACATTACATCTACTTACACATCTATTTACTATTCCCTGCCTCTTTGTCTTATAACTGTCCTATCATTACCATTTATCATTAATCATTACCCAATCCTGCAATGCAATACCCAAATTGCAATGCAATCCTCACCTTTATCTTTTGAAATTCTTTACTTCTTCAAGGTGTAACTCAGGTATCACCTCCTACAAGAGGACTTTGCTGATTTTTATTAATCAGGTCATTAGTCTCTGTCACCTAAATTTTTTTTTTACTTTGTATGTAATTTGTATTGATCATTTATTTAGTTCTAGAAGAACTATCTAGCCACACATTCAGTTTGCAGATAAGAAAACTAAAGTTAAAGAAGTACAAATAGCTTTGCCTGAGGCCACAATGGTAATACTTTTCTCACTCTATGTATTTATTTTATACACCCAATAGAACTAAAAATCCTCAAGCAAAAGTACTAATTTTTGCATATAACAGGTGCTTAATAAATACTCACTGACTGAATTAATCCAACCGATTAATTCTTTGGGTCCTTCCAGTCCTCGAAGCTAGCCCTAATATTGTCATCTTTGTCTGTCTGATGGAGGTGAGTTGAAAACTCAAAGATATTTTAATTCCAATACTCTTTCCATTATATTCTACTCCTCTCTAGTTCTCTAATATATCTCCTCTCCCTCTGTATAGATGACCAAGGGATCCTTCTCCCTTGGAGTTGAAAAGAACTGTTTACTTGGATTTTTGACCGAGTATTTCCTAAGGTATCTGGGAGTGGATAGAGAGCCATCCTTGAAGCCCAAATTAGCTGGGTTCAGGTTCTGGCCCTGATCCAGATGGCTATGAGACCCCGAACAAATTACACTGCCTCTCTTCAGGCCACTTTGTAAAACTCTGAGTTGAAGAAAAGGTGCCAGTTTTATATCGGTAGAAGGAGTTTCCTCACCAATGAGTTCTTTATACCAGTAAAAGCAGAGGTCTAATTCCTATCACTATGTACTACAATTCATACATGGGTAATGATTAATTTGCACATAGCTACGCCTATCTGTAAAGGGTGAAGAGGAGGGGAAAACATTTACAACTACTATGTACCACTATTTACCAGTCACTTTGTTTGTTGTTCAATCATGTCCCACTCTTCGTGGGGTTTTCTTAGCAGAGATACTGGAGGGTTGGACATTTCCTTCTCCAACTTATTTTACAGATGAGGAAATTAAGGCTTAAATGACTAGCCCAGGACCACACAGTGATAAGTGTATGAATCAGATTTGAACTCAGGTCCTCTTGATTTCAGACCCAACCCTCCATCCACTTGGCCACCTACTTGCCCTAGGCACTATGCTAAATCTTACAAATATCTCATTCGATTTTCATAATAACCTTGGGAGGTTTGAACTCAAGGTTTCCCGATTCCAGGTCCAGTATTCAATCCATTGGGCCACATAATCTTGCTCAAACTCCAATGATCAACTGACATAATATATACAAAGCAGTGTGCATACTTTCTGCTCTATATATGTTAATTATTATTATTTAGGACTATTAATTTTTTTTCTTTTTGTCTTGAGGTAAAACAGAATAAATAACCCCCTGCCCAAATGGGGACTCATTCTGCCAATTTTCTTTGCTTTTTATAATCATCAAAGCCAAGTTCTAGAAATCTGACTGTCTCAGAAGTACTATCTTCCAGAGTTTCGTTGTTCAGTTGAGTCTATTTAGAATCTGTAAGAGACAACTTGACATTTGCATTCCTAATAACCATATTTCTCTTTTTGAGCTGAGCTGATTTCTCGGAATTTGTTCTGGGGATTATTAGCAAATTGGCAGCCCTTCTTTTTTTTCCTCTTTTATTTTGCAAAAAAAAAAAAATACATTTGAGAAATGTATATTTCTTTCTTGTATATATTATCTGTGGAGCTCTGAATAGAGTTCTGGACCTGGACTCAGAAATTCAAGAATGTAGGAAATTCAGCACATATCTGTCCCCCTCACCCCCTCCTTCACTCCCATTTCTTTTCTACCTCTTTCTTCCCTGCATTCCATCAAGGGAATAGCAACATTCCTAAAGACTTGGGTTGGGTGTTTTGTGAGAAACCTGGATTTGGTTTTGGAGGACAAATGGAAGTCATTTAGTTCCCAACAGTGATAGATGATCAAACTGCATAATATAGCCTTGGGACAATAATGAAACTTACTGTGTGAGTCTCAATTTAGTTATCCCTTCCTTATGAACTTTCAATATATCTCCAATCAGCATAAAAAATTAAATGGGAAGGGGGGGTGGTTTGGAAACCAAAGGCAACACTAAAAGATCAGCAGATTATATAGTCTATAGCCAAATTCTAAACTCAAATTTTAGAATTGTAAATTCCCCGTAAAAGGAAAAAGGAAAAAAAAAAAAAGTCAGATTTCTTCTCTGGTATGAAGGAAAGGCCAAAAAATTTTATTCAGATTTTCCATATCACTGAGGGTGGAAGTAAAGAGAGGATACTATGTCCTTAACCCCTTCAGTGTCATTGAAATCACTGTATTTTGGGACTCAGTTTGAGGAAGTTCAACTAGATCTTTCCCAATTCTGAAATTCTAGACTTACTGTACTTTGTAGGGAAACTGACTTCCTTATGGCTAGTAGCCTGGCTTGGAAGTGCTTTTCAAAGGAAGAATTCCTGAGATGCAGCATCCCTGTAGTGATAGCAGCCTTGGAACGAGTATATGCTCTCCACAGTGACTGCTTGGAAGTGGGCAATCCTCATTTGAATGTATCAGCTCTGGCAGGTTTGTTTAGGGAGGCCACACTTATTTAAATGCATAAATTACACTTTTCTTATTTATTATCACCCTGTTTTTCTTAACCTGTTAAAATAATAAATGATTTTCTATACATATATGCCTTGATTTTAGCCTTGCTGTTAATAAAGGGCTACAGGTCTACATTAACCATGCAATTTTTATCTTTTGTGGGGAGTGTATTGAGTAATCACTTAGTCTAGAGAGTTGTGGCAGCTTATCTGGGGTGTCACATTCTCTCTCTACCTACACTGACTGGAGAAAAGCTTGAAAGAATAAAACAAGCTTATTTAAATGCATCCTCCCCCCACCCCCAAGGCAAGTTCTCTGTTGACTGATTAAAGTCTACTCCTTCAGCACTTTTCTCTTTTTTAAAAAGCCAGTCTGCTTGCCAAGAAAGTTTCCCAAAGTTTCTGAGGCTTTAATTATTAGGCAGATTGGAAATAAATGAGGAGTTCTGTGCTTTGGAATAGAGACAGCTCTATCGACTGTGTCAGCCCTTCCAAAGAGTCTGTACAGAAAGGCAAGAAAACCTGTCTGGCTTTTTACCGCCCTTCATATCACAGGTATGGCTCTTAAGGAAGGACTCCAAGTTTTAAAAAAACAAAACAAACAAACAAACAAAAAACACCAACTAATCTGATTGGAAAATAGATTTCCTTCTCTCCAAACTATCCATCCTGAAGGGACCCAAGCTGCTGGTACCTCTAGGCTTTCAGGAAAATCAGGAGTCTCAGTCTCCATGTGGTTAATTCAAGGATCCCATTTTATGACAGGTTCATTGAAATCTCAGCTGTCTTCAGCCATTAAACATGAATGTTAGAACCCTATTCCTAATTCTCTAATAGAATGTAAATTCCTCGAGGGTAGGAACTGTCTTTCCTGTCTGCACTTCAGCACTAAACACAGTCCTTGGGACATAAAACCAGCTTCAGACACTTATTGGTTGCTTGAGTCTGGGCAAGTCACTTAACTTCAGTTTCCTTCACTGGAAAAGGGGAATAATAATAGCACTCATCACCCAGGGTTGTTCTGAGAGTCAAATGAGATCTTTGGAAAGCATTTTGCACAGTTCCTGGCACATAATTTGCTACTGTTGTTGAGCCATATTCAGTTCTTTATGAACCATATGGCGTTTCCTTAGCAAAGATACTGAGTGGTCTTCCATTTCCTTCTCTGGTTCATTTGACAGATGAGGAAACTGAGGCAAACAGGGTGAAGTGATTTATGCAGGATCACACAGCTAGTGAGTGTCTGAGGCTGGATTTGAATTCAGGAAGATGAGTGCTCCTGACTCCTGACCTAGCACTCTATTCAGGCACATAAATGGTGCTATTATTTTATTATTATTATAATAAGCAACCAATAAATCCTTTTTCATTCAGCCATTTATGGAATTGTTAGGAACCTGTTAGGAACTTTAGAGGTCCTCCATTCTAAACGCTGAGGTCCTTTTCAACTGCAGGTCTACGTTCATACACACACACCCTCATATATATATATACACACACACACACAAACATATACGTACACATCCATATAGAGACATATACATACAATACACAGATACACTATATATGCACACATACTCATAATACACACATATACATACATACTACATATTCATATACACACAACAAACATACTATATACATGCATATACATGTATCGATACAAACATATATCTATACAAATATACACACATATATACACACAAACACATTATAGCTACATATTAGGCATGTATATACATATACATTCATACATATGTATATGCTCTATGATTTTTTTTTGTTGTCATTGTTGTTATTCAGTCATTTCAGTTGACTTTGTGACCTCATTTGGGTTTTCTTGGCAAGGATGCTCGAGCAGTTTGCCATTTCTTTCTCGAGTTACAGATGAAGAAATGGAGGTAATCAGTTAAGTAACTTACCTCGGGTCACACAGCTGGTCAAGTATCTGAGGTAAATTTGAACTGGGGTCCTCCTGACTAAAGGCCCAGAGCTCTCTCTGCTTTGTTGCCATGATTATTCTCCTGGGAAGAAAAAGAGAAACAAAGGTACAACAGCTTTTCTAAGCCAGTGGATGGGACCTCCTTTTCCCTCATATCTTGAGGCTTTCACGTAGCCGGAGAGGAAATCCTTCTGAAATTCAGGCCCAGGGGCTCTTTTCCCAATTTTCACTAGGACTAGGAGATTGACCCCTTCTTTCTTCAAGGCTCTAGGGGTTAGGAGTAGTTTTCTTTTCTTTTCTTTTCTTTTTTTATTATACCTCTTTATTTACAAGTTATATGCATAGGTAATTTAAAGCATTGACAATTGCCAAACCTTTTGTTCCAAATTTTCCCCTCCTTCTCCCCCCTCCCCTAGATGGTAGGATGACCAATACATGTTAAATATATTAAAGTATAAATTAAATACAAAATAAGTTTACATGTAGGAGTAGTTTTCTATTACTATTCCTTATAAACCTCCAAATAGTGTTTTCCCCTCAAACATAATTTGGTCAGTTAACACCCTTCCAAGATCAACAAAGAAAGGAACATGAAGTGGCTTTTATCGCAAGACCCAATGGCTTCCTAAAGCACATTCTCTCCTTACCTCAGTCTCTCAAAAAGCCAGACTCAACTTGAGACGCGGTTTCTACAGAGCATCCATTGCCAGAAGTTCTTTTCTCTCTTCAGAAATCACCTGTTCACTCCGGGACATGGCCTAAGCTGGTGGGCTATTGCTCCTCTGGATGCGCTCCTGGCTGGACTGCAGCAGATAGGACACCCCCTGCTCAGGGATGCTTCCTTTCCAGATCCTGCTGCCAGATCCCGCCGCCGACTCCAAAGGCTGCACCTGGGATGGCTCCTCTGATTCTTTCCAAGCTCACAAGGTCATAGCACCACTCGTTCTGTCTCACTGTCCTCCTTTGCCTATGATCAGAAAAGAACAAAAAATAACAGAGATCAAAAGGGGAAAGGAAGGCACAATGCACTCAGGGCCACATGGCAGCCAGGTGAATAAGCAGATAAATAAGGCAGCTGGGGCGGCCACTGTCCGAGGCATTTCATCCTCTCTCCTCAAGAGCCTCCAGGGAAGAGAGAAAAGGTCCTTTTGACTCTTTGTAGCCCCCCTCAGCTCCAGCTTAGAAGCCACTTGGTGGGGTTTTTATCACCACACAGGAAACGGATAAAATGTTGTCAGAAGAAGCCTTTGAAAAGGTAAGGGAAAAACTCTCCATGTGGATTTTGTGCATGTTGCAAAGACTGAGCCCTCATTGACCAGTCCCTTAATTAGAGATATAACAATACAAAATATTTTGCTGTTCAGTTATATCCGACTTTTCATCACCCCCTTTTGGGATTTTGTGGCAAAGACACTAGAGAGGTTTGACATTTCCTTCTCCAGCTCATTTCTCAGAAGAATAAACTGAGGCAACAGTCACATGGCTAGTAGGTGTCTGATGCTGGATTTGAATGAAGGAAGATGAGTTTCCCTGACTCCAGGCCCAGCACTCTATTTGCTGCACCACCTAGTAGCCCACCCCAAATAGAGCTATCCATTAACCACATTAATAAATAGAAACAGTGACACAGATAGTCCAAACATATTGGTTATTTTTGAAAGCTTTGAATATATTCATTTGCCTTGGATTTACTTTTTGGATCAAATTTTGCTATGGGTTACTTTTCTTAAATTGTCTTTTAAAGCTTTTTGACTTCCTTCAAGGAAGAGAAGTGGGGGACTACTAGGACAGAATGTTGTGTACATTTTCAGAGTAGAGTACATCTACTAGAATAGATGTCTTTGCAAATTTTGTCACAAGATAGGGTTCAATACAAGAGAACTGTTTGGTTCTGCAAACATATATTGTATCTAGGATATACTGCAACATATCTAACATATATAGGACTGCTTGCCATCTAGGGGAGGGGATGGAGGGAGGGAGGGGAAAAATTGAAACAGAAACGAGTGCAAGGGATAATGTTGTAAAAAATTACCCTGGCATGGATTCTGTCAATATAAAGTTATTATTAAATAAAATAAAATTTAAAAAAAGAGAGAGGGTTCAATAGAGTCTATGTAGGAAGATAGAGCTTAAAGAGGAGGGAATATTGAGGAGAGTTTTTTGTTGAGAATAAATGGTAAGTGCTCACACTGGAAATTAAACAATAGACTCTCCCATACAAGCTGGATCTAGAATATCCCTGAGTGAAGGAGTATATTTGGGATTAAAGCCTTAAATCTCTGTGTGGCCATAAAGTTTGTTAAGATGAATATTAAAATCCCTAAGGATTATTGTAGGAAATGAGATAAGGGGGATGTCTGTGAGTCAAGTCTTAATTCCACGGATAGAATTAGTAGACTGGTGGGTGATAGAAATGAACATGGGGGAAAATGCTACAAATACATTGAATGTGCCTCAAAAAAAGAGTTTATTGAGGAATGGAGGCAGAGAGATAATCTGGATGGGTTTGTGAGGAACAAGGAATTTGTCAACTCTCCTGTGGGTTCTGTTTGAGGGTGAGGAATAGGAAAAGTGATCCCTACAGGAGAAGGTTCCAAAAGATGTGATATCTTTAGACCAGAAACAGGATTTAGTTTAAATAAAGAGGTAGAATTATTGATTCAAGAATATTGGCGGAATGAGAACTGGGCTCCAAAAGGAAAAGTATAACAGAAAAATTGGGTGATGGTGGTCCAGGAAAGGAACAAGATAGATTATAAAGAGAAGTAGCACTTGGGAAGTTCTAGAATGAGCATACAACTTTATAACTAAGATGGTAGGACAAAATTCCATGTTGAGGAACCACTACAATGGAAGGTAGATTAAAGTGACATTCTTTGTCAGCAGAACTTAAGTGATAATGAATTTGAAGAATGAAACTACCCCAACATTAAACATAGAATGAATAATTAAACATGGAATATTAGTGTTCTAGTAAGTACTACCATGGGATTTTACCTGCAAATGAGTATCTAGTTCTTAATGGTGGGGTTTAAGTCTCTAAGTTTTGAGCAGCCACTCCAGTGGAGATCTCCATTTAGTTCAACCCTATCACTGTAGAAATGAGGATGCTAAAACCCTATGACCTATTCTAAGTTATAGAATTAAAATTTTCAATTTTCCCAATATAGTACTTTCCCCATTGCCCTATGTAGTGACAGCTGTACCTGTTAAGTAGGCTAGAGTGATTAAGGACATAGCTATGCCTTTCTCAGCATCATCATCACTGGCTTGCCTTTCTTGCCACTTGACCCATGAAAAGTCCAGCCCATGAGGCCTTGGTATCAGAAATCCTAGCAGAATTCCCATCACTCTTTTCTGATGCCTTTCTGGTGAAGTCCTACCAATTATCATGGTAAATACAGAGGCAACATCTTTCATTTTGATTTAGGAACTGTATTCCTTAAACGAGTGTCAATATAAAGTAATTATTAAATAAAAATTTAAAAAAAAAGGAACTGTATTCCTTTAAAGAATATTATCATCAAAGCTGTTTTTATTGTGGTTTAAAGTCTACAAGTGTCTCATTGCTTTTTAACCGCAAGTAAGTCCCAAATCAAATAATTAGACTTTTAAAGACTAGGTACACATTCTGGAGAGTAATTTGGAATTATGTCCAAAGGGCTATTAAACTGTTATACCCTTTGATCCAGAAATGTCACTAGTGGGTCTGTATACCAAGAAGCATAAAAAATGGAAAAGGACCCACATGTGCAAAAATGTTTGTGGCAGCCCTTTTTGTAATGGCCGGGAACTGGAAATTGAGTGGATGTCACTCAATTGGAAATGGTTGAATACGTTATGAATGTTATAGAATATTATTATTCTATAAGAAATGATCAGGAGGATGATTTCAGAAAAGTCTGGAAAGACTTACATGAACTGATGCTGAGAGAAGCAAGCAAAACCAAGAGAACATTGTACACAGTAAGAAGATTGTGTGATAATCAACTAGGATGGACTTGACTCTTCAACAATGTGATGATTCAAGACAAAGAAGGAAAATGCCATTGACTTCTAGAGAGAGAAATATGGAGCCTGAAGGTGGATTGAAACATAGTTGTTATGAGCCAGAATTCTGAACTTGAAACAAGGATTCTTACAAGGTGCTAACTCAGTGGAATTGATAAAGACAATGGTTGTTTAGCATGGTGATTAATAATCTCTAGTTCAATACATGTACTTAGTACTTAATATAGTTCCACAAGATTCACACCAATGATAATGTAATTATAATAGATTATATAACAGCCAGCAGGGACTGAGAGAGAGATTCATTCCATCTTTGGTCAGGCTCTTGGTGACTCTTCTGGGGGACCAAGAAGCTCTGAGAAAGAGCCAAAGAAGATAGAAGACTGGAGGTGGGAGCTCAAGCTCTTAGAGCCAAGGAGAGACATTCACTCCATCTCACACCACTATGGGGCTGGCCTGGCCTTCTGCACTTCCCCCACTGAGACCAAGGCTGGTCTGAAGGCTCTCTAGAAAGCTTCCCAGCCCTAGGCAAGGAGACAATAAAGAATTTGGACTTTAATACCTGGCTATTCTCAGGTGTTTACTCAACTGAAACAAAGGCTGGTCCAGAGACCTCCAGAAAGCCAATAAGAACATTACACATAGTATTTTCACGTTTTTTGTCTTTCTCTTTGTTATGGTTTTTTCCTTTTTGATTTGATTTTTCTTGTACAAAATGACAAATATGGAAATATGTTTAAAGGAATTGCACATATTTAACTTATATCAGATTGCTTGCTGTTTTGGGGAAAGGGGAGGTAAGGCATGGAGGGAGAAAAATTTGGAACACAAATTTTTTAAAAATGAGTGTGGAAAACTATCTTTACATGTATTTGGAAAAATAAAATTCTATAAAATATTAGGTTGATGTGAGAGGGCTCAACAATGTCAAATTTTGCAGGAGACTCAAACATTGGGGAGAAAAAGAGAGAGGTCTAATGGATTTGGCAAATAAAAAGTTACTATTGACTTTCAAGAATATTAATTCCATTCCCTCATGTTGAGAACAGAAAGCATACAATAAATAATTCAGACCATACTTTCTAATGTGATATTAGCAAGTAGGTGATGAGGAAGTATAGTCAGCAGGTATATTATTCATTGGAGAAGTTTGGTTATGCAAGAAAAGAGGAAAAGAGATTGTTAGCCTGAAGGAGCAACATGTAGGGGAGCTATTTGAGGGCAGGAAGTCCTTGAGATGCCCCTCTAACCATAATATCTAAAAGGCCTCCTAGTCTTCCTCAGTATATGGCTGACTCCGATAATAGTGTATGAAAAAGATGATAAAGAAGGCAAAATAATCTGCCATTTTATAATCCTATATCCTCCTGGCTGAATTATTCTTAGTTTTATCTCTTTGAAACAGACATATAGTACAATAACTTTGATTTAAACAACAAATTAGACAGAATATAGTTTCTAAAATTGGCTTAAAATGTCCTGGGACTCACTTTCCAAATTCTCTTGTACAGAATGAAACATGTTATACACAATCCAGTTATACACTTTTGCTGGTACAAAAAATAGAAATATTGAGACAGAGTTGTTACATTTGTTCTTTTAATTATGCAGGTCACTTTATGGCATTAATTACAATACAATTTGGGGATGTTGGGGGGATTTGGGGAGAGAGGGGTTAGTTATATCTAATTTTTTGACTGCTCACCCTAAAGAGAATACATTCTTTGATTGAATATGGGCTTCCAACTCAAGACACAGCATGATAAATTAAATAATGCTTTAGACAAGGATTCAGGAAGGGTTAAATTCAAATCCCTTCTCAGACATGTGTGACCTTGGACTCATTTGCCTCAAAGAGCCCTTTTATAACAAATCTATGCTTCTATGAGTGAACAAAAACTATTTGCCTAATGTTTAAACAGATTATTTGTGCCTGACCTGTTGTAGAACCTTCCAAGTCATATTGGACGTTGTGGTGTCATAGGTCCTCTTAGAATAGGAAGAACAAAAAAACTCATGATTTCTTAAGATAATGCTATGTGATATGAAGATATTGTCAGGAGGTTATATATTTCTTTAACTTTTGTATTTTACTTTTTAAAAAAGTATTGTTCATATTTATAATTTACATGAGCCTCATAAAGTCCTGTGGTTTAAAAATGTACATGTATTTTTCGATTGTAAATATGTCAAATTTCCAGGAAGCACCACTCTGATAAAGTTTGGGAAGGCCAGGCTAAGAGATTGTAGACTTCTACCCAACTGGAAATGCTTTGAGTGACAGAACCATGATAGATGACATGTCTCTCATCCAGGGAGTAGCCTAGTTACATTAGGAAAAACTCAAACCATAAGGTGAACCACAGGGTGATGAAATGTGCAGCCACAGCAACTCACCTTCTGCTTATAGAGGGATTGCTATTTATGCTGGTGAAGAGACCACACATGTCAACGAAATCTCAGATCCTCTAAGGAAGTATGTTTTTGAATTATAGGGTGCAAGAATTACAAGTGGAAAGGACGTCAGAAGTTACTTACTCTATCCCCTAGATGAATACATAATAACTTGCATTTCTATAAAAATTTTTTATGGTTACAAAGTGCTGTCTTCATAATAACCCTGTTACTTATTCCCATTTTGCAGATGAAAAAAAGTTTGGTAGTAAGATCAGGCCTGGAATCCAGACCTTCTGATTAAAGATCAGTGCTTTTTCCACTCTGCCAGGCTGTGTCATTTAAAATTTGTTCTCAGCTTTCCTGGAGATTTGACTGGATGCCCCTCAATTGGGGAATGGCTGAATAAGCTATGATATGTGAATGTAATGGAATATTATTGTTCTATAAGAATGATGCACTCACTGATTTCAGAAAAACCTGGAAAGACCTACATGAAAAAGGTCTGAAAATTAGCATAGGGTCAGGGAGACCTTTCAGACATTTAAAGCTAAGGGATCCTGAACAAGTCACTTAACTTAGATTTGCTGGTTTCCTCATCTATAAAAAAAGTATAATATCTCCAAGAGATATTCTGACTATGAAGTAAGATAATATTTGTAAAGAACTTAGCACAGTGCCTAGTACATAGCCAATTCTATATAAATGCTAATTGTTGTCAGTGGTAGATCTTAACAAACCTTTTCCCACCACTTTGCCATGGTCACTGCAGAAGCTCAGAAGACTACTACACAGGTCTGAAGGCAATTTTGTAATTTATTTTGGTTTGTGGATTGTGATTCCAAAGAATTAATGCATTAGTAGCTAATCTGCTGGTGATGAGCCTCTCCATACTTTGCTAGACTAATTTTTGAAAAGCAAATTCAATCGATCATTGGGGCTCTTCTTACAGTCTTTTCAGTATGTCAGAATCTGCTAATGTTCTCATCATCTTTGAGATCCCCATGTCACCCCTAAGCCATAAGGAGGTATTAAAATAGAACCACACATTATAGAAATATAAGGGAACATAAATATTTCTTGATGATTTTTTTTATATCTTCTGATAAAAGGTTCATATAAAGGAGAGCATGAGAACGTCAATTTTGATATAAACCTTACAGTATGGGCTTGCCTACTAGAACAATTTGCCAGTGAAGGTTGTAAAGTATTCTTCTCTGTAGAAGGCTAAGAATCAGAGAGATATACATGATGAAAATGGAAACGATAGTGCCTACTTGAAGGCAGGAGCACGGGTACCTCAGAACCGTGGGATGTTATGGTACGGGTACGGTTGCCATGCTCATATCAGGAGACTAGAGAACTGTGAGTGTTAAAAAGGACCTAAGTCAAATTCCCTCTTCTGGTTTCCTCAACATATCCATTAAAGTAACTGTCATCAGATCAAGAGGGTTGGCAAAGATTTCCTGAACAGATGTTCGGGAAAATTGGACTGTTTACAGTGTTTACAGATACTTGATTCTGGCATCCCTCCAATTTTAATACATGGATGACTTTTTCTGCCTTCCCCCTTTTAATGGTACATAGACATTCAATGACTTCAGCCTCCAAGTCAGCATGAGACACTGAATGAATGCAGGGACTGTTAGGAAATATGCCCTTGGGAGCAATCTGAGTGGAGTCCTAGGGCCTTGTGAAACGTAGGCATAGTATGCTCTGTTTGGGTCCTACAAAGGCTTAATATAAGAGTGGACACCCTGTGGTATTGCTGCCATCACAAAGTGATACCTAAGGCAATTTTGGAGGCATTTTCCCCTACCATATGCCTATCTTTTTCTCTCTTTCCCTCCTCCCCTCTCCCATTAATTCTTTCCTTGCCTCTCATCCTTCCTCGTTCTTTCTCTTCTTTTTTCCTTCCTTAAATTCCTTTTTTGCTTTCCTTCCTTCCTTTTAATTCTCTCCTTTCTATCTCTTTTTTCCTTCTTTCCTCACTCTCCTTCCTTTTTCTTTTATTAGCTTCCTCCCTCTTTTCCTTTTTTAAACTTTTCCCTCTTTCCTTCCTTCCCATATTCCTTTTTCTTTTTTTTATTTCTTGTTTTATTCTTTCTCTTCTTTTTTCATTCTTCTCATTATTCTTGAGTCTTCTCTGCCAATGACCTGAATTTACCCTACATTTTTATTTAAAAAGGAAGAAATATGCAAAAGAAAACAATACAACCAGATTTGCCCTGATATAGCACCCATTTGCTTTGAATGCTTGATTGTGTTACCTTTTTTGGTTGTTTTTAGCAACAACAAGAGTAGAGATTACTATTATATTATGCTACACTAAGCCCAAAGAAAACAATGGATCAACCTGTCAAGAGGGTCTATAGCACACAAGTACAAGGCTTTCTGAGGAACATGAACAGCATTGTGGGAATATCACTCAAATTATTAAAACAAAACAAAACAAAACAAAACAGGCTCAGAGACTGATTGCACCAATTCTTATTCTATATACTTTCTTTTTCTTTCAGTTCAAATATGATTTCACTCTCAGAGAGGGGACTTCCCCTATAAATAGTGTTTTCAGATACATAGTGCTTGCATTAAAAGCTAGAATGTTTGTTAGGGAAGCGTCATAGAATGATAAAAAGTCTTGTATCAGATGGTAGAGGGAATCCTTCGGAATCAAGTGAGAATCTCCTGAAGGTTTCAGCCAGGTATGAACAGAGGTCTTATATTCTATTTCTATTTCTGCTCCTTTGTCCTCTGTGGTCAGTGCAAGTCAGGCTATTTGGACCTTTTCTTCCTTTTTTCTTTTCCTTCTTACATTTCAGTCTGCACATTCATTTCTTTCTTCATTTGGCTTTTGTGGCAGAGTAGAAGTCAACAAGACAGAGTTAGACCAAGAGAGAACTAAGGTTTTTAGTTAACTTGCTGTTCATCAAATATCTCTATAAAAGTGCAGGTTTTGTCCATGACCTAGGCATAAAGAACAAGATTATAAATAAATTAGAGGAACATAGGATAGTTTATCTCTCGGACTTGTGGAGGAGAAAGAAATTTGTGACCAAAGATGAACTAGAGACCATAACTGATCACAAAATAGAAAATTTTAATTATATCAAAAAAAAGTTTTATTTCCTTCCTTCTTTCATTATGTAAATGTCAGTTATTATTATTATGGAAGAAAATTCTAAACCAGAGAAAGGAGGAAACAGAAAACAGGGGGGAAAAAGAATGTATAAGCCATTCTTATATAGCTCAGTTGAAATGTACAGTAATAAAGAGACCAAGATATATGCCTATGATGGGAAATCTCATCTTTTGGAGCACAAAGTCGTCGTCACAGGTAATCGATCATGGCTCGGTGGGTGCTTCTTGGACTCTGACGATTCAATCTGTTATGTGTTATGAACTTAGTTCTCTTCTATTACTGCTTAATATTAAAAACTGAATTTTCCTATAAGTGGCATCCATCCCCTGTATGGGCAAATGTTGGTAGTTAGGCCTTAGAGTGAATGAATTCACTTCCTTACCCAGAAATTCTATAACATGGGGGCACCAGCCTTTTTAACCTAAAAGGAAAATGTACTGAAAACAAAATCTGAGTGCTTTGGCATTTAAGGCCCTTCACAAATTGGTACCAATCTACTTTTCCAAATTGATCTCCCTGTACTTGATTACATGCATGAGTTCACCTGTCAAATTGCTGTATCCTTTGTCCTTGGAGAACCCTTTGTGACCTCTGCACACACCCTGACCTCAGCATCTTTACTTGTGTCATTTCCCCAGTCAAAGATGCTTTCCCCCTTCCTCTTGAACTTTCTGAATCTATTCCTCAAAGCCCAGTTCAAGTGCTTTGTAAAATCTTCTCTGACTACTCTCAGCTCAGAAAGTTTCTCCTTCTTCTGGATTCCTTTATCCAGAACTTGTGTGTATGATTCATTTAGCACCAGTCCCATACAGAAAGGTCCTACAACTACATTTCATAATCTCTATCTCTCTCATATATCCCTCTCTCTCTACTCTCACCCTAATACTGACCCTCATTACCTCCAGCCTAGATATTTTCTAATGGCTGCTTCAGGTCTCTTCCCATCTAATCCATTCTTCCCTCAATTACCAAAAAGATTTTTCTAAAACATAGGTCTGATGCTGTCACTCCACTACTGAATAAGCTCCAGAGATATCCTATTCTTCTAGAATCAAATGCAAAGTCCTTCTTTGGCATTTAAAATTTATAATAACCTCATCATAGCTCCTCCTACCTTTCCAATCTTTGTTCATTTTACTTCTCTCTAGACACTGGCACTAACCTGCACTTATAATCATTGTATACTTTGCCACTCCATTTATGCTTAAGAAGAATGCCAGTTTTATTTTGAATGTCCTTGACAACAAAAGGACAAAGGAATAAAAATTATTAATTTTATTAAATTTTGACTGTCAAAAATGCATTTAAAAAATATTCTCAATGATGAGATAGGAAGTACATATGAAGAATTTCTGTTGCATGGTAAAGTATGGTGGTGATCTCAAGGTAAAACTTGAAACACAAGAAAAAATTGAATGCAATTTTTACTGGAAAGAATGATGGATAAACTACCATGATTGAGATTTGAGTATTTGGCAGACATCTTTCTGAAAATGAACTTAACACATCAAGGAAAACAACTGACAGTATTTGTTGCCACTGATAATATTCAAGCTTTCTAGCAAAAAATAGAATTTTAGAAAATTTGTATCTACTACTGGGAACTTGACAGCTTCCCAATACTTAAAGACTTTTCTGATGAGACCCGTGGCGATATTAACAAATGTGATTTTGTTTTACTGTATAATGAAATGTGTCAACAACTGAAAGATCTGCATAACTCAGTGAACCAATGTTTTCTAAATGACTAATGCATGATGTTATAAAATCATTCATGGGTAAAAGATTCATTCAAAATGTAAGATCAATGGATTTTAATGTTACAGAATATGAAAAGTTCATTGATCTGGTTCAATTTCACGTTGCAACTAACAACTACTTGAAGAGGTTGGTTGGATATTCAAAGAAGAATATCCACAATTATTTGAAAAGGCTATTAAAATATTTCACTTTTTTCTGATTGCACATATGCACATACAGAGACTGGATTACTATATGTGTACTTCAACCAAAGCAACTCCTTCATAACTTCTCATATTGTGAGATTCCTAAAAAAAAAAAATCCATAATCAGAGGATTGTAGGCTCATAGAATTTAAAGCTGAAAAAAAATCATCTAGTCTTAAGCCACCTTCATTTTATGGGTGAGAAAACGCCCAGAGAAGTTAAATATCTGTTATAGGAGGGGCTTAATACATGCTTGTTGACTTGCCAAGGTCACAAGATAGTAAAGAGTGAGGTGAGACATAAATTATCTGTACTCCTTTGGTGAATTTTTATTTCCTTATCTCAATTACATTTTCTAACATAGTTTCCAATGTCCTTCCCTACATATCCCATTCCATATCTCCATCTTCACAATGAAGCTGCCAAGCAACAAGGGATACTTTGGCTTAGTTTAGAGCATTTTTATCCTGCTCATAATTCTCTGCAGCAGATGTTGGCTATAAGGAGTGATTATCTTCATGGTAGTCTGTTTGCTTTGCATGGTGATCATGAGCATTGCAAGGTATGATGACCAAGTATATCATGAAATGATATTCCTTGTTGCCTATGGATACTTTATTGCCTGCTACATCATGAGCCTATGGGCCATCCTTCCATTTAACTGTAGCTTCTTTCTATTTTCTGGTTTTATTTACAGTGAAAATGTCAACATGGATGGGTTCGTTTCCTTCATTGTATATGTTTGTTGGTCATTCAGTAAACTCTGCACAGAGTACTTCCATATTTACAGACCTCTAATTTCCTAGTTGTGGATCTTCCCTCCACTGATGCAGTTCATACCCTTTGGCAGGGGTGTGCTGGAGCCAGCTTACAACAGCTGGAGAGAGTTAGTTGGCAAACTTTACATATTAGCATTTGCATCTCAAATGCCAGCAAATGCTACAAGTCAGGGCTTGATTTATTGTTTTGATGTTTATCTAAACTTAAGGAAGTGATGTAGAAAATATTGATAACACAGATTAAACTTAAAAGTATGTTGTACATTTTCAGAAACATAATTGTTGTTGTTTTTAACCTTTACCATCTCTACCTCTTGGTATCTTATCTTGGTACATGGTCTTCTAGAGTTGCTGTGGATAAAAAAAAATTCATCAGTTTAAGGCCAAAATGAGGATGAGAGTCTCTGAACTTAGCTGGGCTGGTCCTTGTAGAAAAACAGTTAATCGAAAGTACCAAGATAAATTAACATTTGCAAAAAAACCAAAAACAGTTTGTCAAGAGTAACAAAAGATAAATTAACGTTTGCAAATGGTCTAAGAAATCGTAGATTATCAGTACTCTTAACCCCTCTTTCCCCCCACCATTACTGAAGAAGCATAAGGGGAATTAGAGACAACCGAGAGTCATTTTCCATTTTGTCCATTTTATGCGTCACCATCTTCAAAATGAAGTTATCGCCTAGTGCTCAACCTCTGGTGATAAGCCTCTGTAATCAGCTAGACTGGAATCCTCACCCCAGACATGAGTGATCACTGCATCTGTTCCTGAGGCCTTTCCATTTTGACAGTACATGCTGAGCTTGCACTGACCCAGGGTCAGTACCGTGCCATAATGAAGCTTTGGAATAAGTCTTTTGTGGACATCTCCACAAAATTGCCCAATGATTATAACTAATATTTTGCAAATCTTGTACAGCTTGATAATTTGTCTTCACATTCATTTATTTCCTCCAGCACTATAAAGTAAGTAGAATAAGTATTATTTTTGATTTATGCCCAGGATCACATAATTCACATGAAGTCGGGCTAGGAATGAACCCCAGGTCTCTTGATTTCAAGTTCAATCATCTCCACATTGCCTAGGACCCATAGGGGCTCATAATATTGAGTGAGTGAGTAAGTGAGTGAGTGGTTATCACCCCTGAGACAATGTGAAGCACAAGAGCAGAGAATCCTCCCCTTATAGTTATCAATTCGTTCATTGAGTCATTCTCTCTTTTTTGAACATCCCTACCATGTGATCAGCAGCAACTCAAAGCAAAATTAAGCAAAGGCAAAATCTTTCTTTGGTACTGCTCTACTTTTGTGCTTTCCCTCCCTAGATGTTCAGGGCTCCCGTAGATGCCCTAGGTTCCTTAGTGCAGTGCCCAGGCTTTGCCTTCTCAGGTATTATCTTAGGCTTCCTACAGTTCCTGACAACAGACACTCACCAAAACTTTCTGGTCCTAGGTCCCATTCTTCCAGGCTCTTGTTAAGTGGTTGATTAGGCAATTTGATCAATTAAGCAAGAAGATGTGATCAAAAGAATACTATATCCACTTTAACAAATATTTCTACCATGTTTAACATATATTGGACTACTTGCCATCAAAGGGAGGGCGTGGGGAAAAGAGAGGAAATTGGAACACAGGGTTTTGCAAGAGCTAATGTTGAAGAATTTTCCACTGTTTTGAAAAATAAAAAATTTTGCATTTTTGTTTTTTCTTCTCAGATTATTTTTATCTTCTTTCTAAATCTGTTCTTTCTTGTGCAACAAGATAATTGCATAAATATGGATATATATATACACATATATATAGTATTTAAAATATACTTTAACATATTTAACATGTATGGGACTACCTGCCATCTAGGGGAGGGAGTAGAGGGAAGGAAGGGGAAAGTTGGAACAGAAGTTTTGCAAGGGTCAATGTTGAAAAATTACCCATGCATATGTTTTTCATATAAAAAGCTATGATTTTTTAAAAAGAATATTGCGTCCCCAATCAAGAAAGCTGGATTCTTATTTTTGCTCTACCATTATAAGGGTGATTTTTAGACAAGACTCTTAACCTCTTTGAGCCTCAATTTCCTCATTTGCACATAGTAGATGAGGAAAGATATGCTTCAAGAAGAGTTTTTCCTACTTCTTGGGTTGCCTGATCTAGTGAGATAACAGATGTAAAGTTTCCTGCGCTCATCTAATGCTTTTTGGGCTTTTTTCTATTACTGATTGGCTAATTTGCTCATGAACTGTTCGCTGAGGCTGGAACTTTAAAAGGGGGACTACCCATAGACTTAACTAAGTGGAGAGAGTGGAGGTCAAACTGAGGGGAAAATAGGGGTCCGCAGAAACAGATTCTGTTCTTTAGAGAGAGGCCTTTGTAATTAAGTGGCTTCTCCTAGGAACCACATGACCCTAAGTATGATAAGACCTTGTTGGGTCCAGCTGAGAACTCCAGCCATGAATGAAGTAATGCCTGAAGTGGAGAAAGAGGTCCTGCGCCAATTATAGGGGCTCACGAGCTGTGCTTTTGATTGCATTGACCCATATTCCACAATACACATTGGACTTGGGATTATGTATGAGTGAGAAGAGATCCCAGACCTTACTGTCATATAGTCTACCTTTGGTCAGTTTTTATTTCTTTAATTGAATTACATTTTCTAACACAGTTTTCAATGTCTTTCCATACATATTCCCTTCCATATTCCCCACCTTCACAGTCAGAAACAAGTAGCATCTAGTCACAGAGCCACTGACTAGTATGCAACATTTGTGTCTATGCGGATAGGGAAAGAGATTGATTATGGGCTATGAATTACTTCATCCTTTGGGAATCTGGGGTTTAAACCCCAGGGGGAGAACTGTATAGAAGCAAAAGACATTGGGATTGAACATACAGTGGCTTGTTTAAGCAGCAAAATACTTTTCCCTTTGAGGAGGATCCTGGATATATTAGGAATGCTGTACCTTTACTACCTACAGCCTCTATGACATTAAGCAAGTCACCTAACTCTGGGAGGCAGAGGCTCATCAAAGGGGAAAGGCAGCTCAATTCTCCATCTAGCTTTAATTCTTTCCCTTAGTGGGATGAGCTGGCCTGAGTAAGTATGTGTCTTGAACTTGTGTTCCTCACACAGGTGTCCTGCCATGTGTGTGTCATATATGCCCTTTTCACAAATGCACTCTATGCATTCCCTCCCTCATTAATGGTATTGTAGCCTGCAAGAGAATATACACTTGGGAGAGCTTTCTTGTCACTTGTCTTGCTATATTATATAATCATGTAGGGAATTGATCAGAGGAGTTAGGAGGAGAGATGGTTTGGTAAGGGAAATATAATCTGGGTCAGAGTGGTGCTAGGAGTCTGGAACCTCTGGAAAAAGGTGGGACTAAAGATGGAAGAGAATTGTATCTATTGTTCTTTAGCTGCTCTGAATCCATATGTTGTCTGCATTCTGAGGGAGTTGGAATAAATTTTGTTCCATATACAATACATACATTGTTACTCTGTGTCCTTGTATGGAATCCAAGGGTTCTTTTCACCCATACGTAGAGAAAACTAAACGCGAGCCACATTTGAGATATATGCTGAGATTTCCCACAGGCAATTTTGGGTGTGAGCAATATTATATAAAGACTGAATTTAGTCCACTATAAACAAGAGTTTATACATTACAATACATAACATACAATACAATATACATTACAATAAATATCTCATTACAAAGTGGCAAGAACACTTGTTCTAGAGACTGAAGGCCTGCATTTAAATTTCTTCCTCTGCCTCTTAGAATCTGTATGACTTGGGATAAATAATTTAACCCATCTGGAATTTGGTTTCCTTAAATGTAAAATCTGGAGTTTGAATAAGATGGCCTCTAATGTCCCATCTGGAGCTATGACCTGATGGACTTTTACTTTGAACTCATGGGTTTTGTGACTGGGTAAAACAACACATCAATGGGGATGGACAAGCTATGCTTTTGATTACATTGGCTCACATCTCACAATACAATGGACTTGGAGTATGAATAGGGAGTAGGTATGAGTGAGAGGAGACTCCAGACCTTACTACAGTATAGTCTATCTTTGATCAGTTTTTATTTCTTTATTTCAATTACATTTTTCAACATGGTTTTCAATGTTCTTCCCTATAAATCCCCTTCCATATTCTCCACCTTCACAGTAAAGCTGCTAAGCAACAAGGTATACTTTGGCTTAGTTTAGAGGATTTTTGCTGTGTTCATGGGATTCTGTATTTTATTCTCTGCAGCTGAAGAAAAAATACAGAAGAAAAAAATTAGACACTGAGAAGTTAAATGGTTTTTCTATGACTCCATTAAGTGTCTGAGCCAAGATTTGAATCTAAGTGTTCTTACTTCAAGACTAGAGCTCCCTGAAATTGCCACAAAGTTGATGATCTTTAAGAGCTCATTCAACTTTAAAATATTATCTTCCCTAATTCTAGGCACTGTTGAAAAAAGAAATGGAGAGAATTCTGTACCTAACCTAGGTCCCATTGTCTTTACATAATTTATGAGATCTAACTTCAAAGATTAACCCCAACCCCCAATCCAAGACTGAGTAACAATGACCAAACTTCCTTAATCAAGCAAATTTAATAAAACATCTATTACATTCCGGGGTCAAGACAAGGTAGGGATAGAGAAGGTAAGCTAGTATACAGCATGAAACCAATCTTAAATATTACTTTTTATAAATGTGTTTTAAGTAGTTTTATTGATGCCCTTTGTTGTTGTTGTTGTTTTTTATATAACAAAGTCATTTTTAGACATCCTCACCACTCCCTAGAACTGAGCCTTTCCTGGTAACAAAGAAAAACAATGTAAAAAACAACAATGTATATATAGCGATTATTGAACACTATTCAGTTCCTAGAGTCCCATCTCTCTGCTAAGAGGAAGGAAATATATTTCATTATTTATTTTGTGGGATTCAGGTTGATCATTACAAATACTCAGTCAAGAATTCAGGTTTCTTTTTTTAGTATTCATTAATTATGTTGTTTACAGTATTGTTCTCCTGGGCTTGCATCCTTGATGCTCTATTAAGGTCTTCCCATTCCTCATAATCATAACTTCTTCCCGTACAGATTATTTTTTGCTTTTGTTTTGTTTTGCTGAGGCAATTAGCCTAGCAAATTAACCCAATTAGGGTTAAGTGACAAGCCCAGGGTCACACAACTAGGAGGCTAAATTTGAACTCAGGTCTTCCTGATTCCAGGGCTGGTCCTCTATCCATTGCATCATCTAGGTGTCCCAAGGGAGATATTTTTAATGGCAAAAAGCACTGCATTTCATGGCATTGTAGTAGTAGTAGTAGTGATGGTGGTGGTGGTGGTGGTGGTGGAGGGGGTGATATAGTAGTAGTTGTTGTCCCTTTTTGAAGTGTTTGTCCCTAGGATTTGAATACTAGCTTTACAACTTACAACCTTGTGAACCCGGGACAAATCATTCCAGCTGCTTGGGTCCTCAGTTTCTTCATCTGTAAAATGAGGGACTTAGACAAAGTTTAAAGTCCCTTCCAGCTCCAAACATTTAGGTCTGCAGCCTTTAAAAACACAGGCTACCTTGTGTTCCCTCCTCGCCACACCTCCTTTCTCCCCTCTTCTCCATCCCAAACATTGCTCTGCCCGTTTCCCGGCTCTCTTTTACCGTCTGACACATTTACACTCATCCGGCATCAGATCCCCCTCCGCGTCTGTTTCATCACCCACCTAGGGCGCTCCATCCCCCGCATTGCTCCACCTGTTTTGCTTTCTGTTACCGTCACGTGGCTCGGCCTCCATTCCCCCTCCTTTGGATTTCTCTCCCCTGCCTGCCGTAGCGACCCTTTAAAGGTGAAGAGATCCAACAAAAGATTTTCCCGATTTTGGGGAAATGAGGGAAGAAAAAGGCGGCGGCCAAAGCCCCGCTCGCCTACAGGCTCCTGCTTGGGTCCTGGGCTAGGAAAAGTGGGAAGGGATACGGGGTAGAGTCTTGCACACACTCTGTAATTGATTTCAACATTTCCTCCCTTGCCTATTTTAGCTCAGAGAAGGTTAATAACAATGAAAAAAAAATTTTGTCCAACTGTGATTTTATTGGTGCAGGCGACTAATTTTTGGTGATGAAACAACTGTTCAGAAATTTCTAATTTGAGAGGTTAGGTGACTAGCCCAAGGTCATGCAACCATCACCACAGGCAAGATTTAAATCCAGCTAGCCATCAAGCCAAACTAATAAACTCGATGATAAAAATAATAACAAAACATTTATAGGTGGCAATTAACTGTTGCAGTGGTTAGAATGTTGTATTTGAAGTAGGAAAGACTTGCATTTAAATCCTGTCAGCTCCTAGCTGCGTCAACTTAATTCCTCTCTGTCTTAGTTTGTTGAATGGGGATAATAAATAGCATCATCTCATGGAATGAGTGTGAGGATCAAACAAGATAATGTGTAAAGCGGTTTACAAACCTCAAAAGCGCTATGTAAATGCTAGTCATTATTATTTATACAGTTTGCTAAATGCTTTCACATCCATTACCTCAAATAACATCCACTTATCCTCACAACAGAGAACAGTGAACACGGTAGCGCTTTAAGGTTGACATCCTACTTTTCTAGGATACATCTGGAGGAACACCTCCGTCCCCACAACTAATATTTAATAATAATAATTTCGGGGAACAGCTAGGTGGCGCAGTGAAAGAGCAGCAGCCCTGAAGTCAGAAGGACCTGAATTCAAATTTGATCTCAGTCACTTAACCTCAATTGCCTCATCAATAATAATAATAATGTAATCTATTAGCAAAAGTCAATTCCATCATGCACCCGAGCAATATAAATATAAAAGAGCAATAGCAGGATAGGGGTTTGCCCTGAGATCTGGAGCCCAGTGTCACAGAAAGAGAAGCAGCCGCTGACATTGACCGAAGGTGGAAAGGTTCCCGGCGTGGTCCTCCGCCTTAGTCACCCCAAATCCAGCCTGGAGCCGCTGCTCCCTTCCTCTCCTCCCCCACCGCCACAGGGTCAGCAGGAGCGGTGCACGAACGGCCCCAGAGGCCTCTAGCTGGAGAGCCTCGGCCCCTTGGCAGCCTCGGCTCCCGCGGCTCCACCCAGGTCCCTCAGTCCATATGGCCTGGCAGACTCACACTGCGCCGGGGCCAAGTACCCTCGGCGGTACGCAAGCTGGCCCACGCCGGCGTGAGCCGGCCCTGCTGCAGCCTCTCCCCGCATCCTCGTTGGACTGCTGCTCGCGAGCCCGGGGCCGGCCCCGCACCCCCGGAATTGGGGAAGGGCCGGGTGCTGTAAAGAGAACTGATTTTTACAACCTGTTCATCATCATAATAGTCCCCTCGCCCTTGATTGTCGTAGAGAGAAGCTCCTGTTTTGTGAGCTTGCCTCTGAGCCCCGGTACATAATTAAAGGTTGTGACAGAAGCCAAAGAAATCCCGCCGAGGCCGAAGGAACTATTAGGCTTCAGTATTTCGAAATGGTCCCTTCGCAGACTGGTGCCCTTGATATTCTGTAATCTTCCATTGGGGCAAGGAAGGAGGGCGGGGGAGGGGGGAGGGAGGGAGGGGAGTGATGCTGTAGAATTCATAGGCCTAAAGCCCTTAGGACATTTTCAAAGAAGAGGGGGAAATTCCTGGAACGTTTTTCTCTCTGCTGCTTCCTGTCTCTCCCCACCCCCACCCCCTTGTTCACCTCTGGGCTCCGGAGAAGCTGCTTCTTCCATTCTTTACAAATCTTGGAGTTGAAACGTTTTCCTAATGGAAAATAATAATAGCTTGCATTTGGGAGGTTCTTTAAGATTTAGAAAACCCAGGGGCATCTAGGCGGCCCAGTGGGTAGAGCACCATCCCTGAAGTCAGGAGCACCTGAGTTCAGATTTGGTCTCAGACACTTAACATTTCCTAGCTGTGTGACCCTGGGCAAGTCACTTAGCCTCAATTGTCTCAGCAAACAAACAAACAAACAAACACAACAAACAAACAAACAAAAAGATTTAGAAAACCCTTTCCTCGTTTCATCCCTAAAGGTAAGTAGTTTATATAAAGTGTAAGGGGGAGCTAAGCGTGATGGAGGTGGTCCATACCTTGCATTTCACCCTTGTAGGAAGTTCTTAGTTGTTGTTGTTGTTGTTGTTGTTGTTATTTTGCTGAGGCAATTGGGATTAAGTGACTTAAGTGACTTGACCAGGGTCATTGGGCAAGATAAAAGTTTGCAGAACTTGAATTATTAAACATTTCCTCTAAAAAATAATATGATGAATACAGAGAAATATGAGAAGATTTGCATGAACTGATGCAGTGAAGCAACGAGAACCAAAAAAACAATGATTACAAAAAAGTAAAAGAAAAGAATAATCACAAAACATTCAAAAGTGAATGTTGACAAATCATAAAGAACAAGTATGGTTCCAAAGAAGAGATATGAAAAGATACCTTAATCCTACTTTTTTTTTTTTTTTTTTTTTTTTGCAGACATGGAAATGTGGTACATTGCATCAGTGGTATATCGGTTTTGCTGATTTTTTTCTCTTTTATTTTTTCTTTAAAAATATTATTTGTGTGGCTGCTAGTTGGTGAAGTGGATAGAGCACCAGCCCTGAAGTAAGGAGGACCTGAGATCAAATCTGCCCTCAGACACTTAATTCTTCCTGCTGTGGGACCTTGGGCAAGTCACTTAATCCCAATTGCCTCAGGGGAAAAAAAATTTGTTCTATCAATGATTCTCTGAAATGGGCAAGAACATAAGATACCAGGGAAAATTTTGGTCATTTTTTAAAAAGATATTTTAAAACTTAAAAAAAAGAGTGCCATCGTGATATACAATACTTTTTGCAAGGCACTTTTCCATACACATGCCATCTTCTTTCATCAGCATAAGAACCCTGAAAAAGATGATGGTTTGTATTTTGTTGTAATTCTTTTCCTGCATAACTCTAATACAGTCTGTAATAGTTTGTATCATAGTTATCCATATTTTTGTTTCACAAATAGCTTTTCACAAAGCTATATGAATTTGATGAAGAGAGAGTTCATGACATCTCGAAATAAATGCTTGTTGATTTGACTAAATTTTATATTTTCTCAGATCCTAGCACAATGATTTATCAAAGGTCACACAATAAATCAGTGAAAGAACTGGGACTAAAGCCCAAGTTTCCTTATTCCTATTCCTTAGTCCTGTCAGTACTCTTTCCATGACACCAAAAGTTCGAGGGCTGACTAAACTTATTCAAGCTTACTCATCTACCTTTGGAGTCTACCTGGCACTCAACTCTTACCTGTGGCTCCAAGAAGCTGCAATATGTACAGTGGTCATACTCTGGTCTCAGCATTCAAGCTAAACCAGGTTGAAGGCAAATGACTGGTCTCCAATTCATCAATGAGTTAGGGGGGTATCTGTCCCAAGTATGTGAAAATTTCTTTAGGTGGAATGGACTGATGAGAATAATTTGTTCCAGTGATTAAGAAGGTGACACTTAGAGCTCAGTCAGACAATGAAGACATCAAGGTCATCCACTGCATCCTTAGGCCATTATCAGTCATCTTGACTTTTGTCTTACTACAAGACTTTGATGACTGAAGAAGAGAGAGAGAGACTGATGACTTTGTCCAGTTCTACTTCATTTAAATCCAATTCCCATGAATCTTAAGACATTACTCCTTCTCTCTCATATACACATGTCCTTTAGCTATAATTTATAATGATTTATTCTATAATTTTACTTCTTTGGGTTCACCATGGAACCCATATAAAATATTCTTTATTGATTGTCTCAGTTCCTCTGTGCCTGTTAGATCTATATTGTACAAAGTAAAATGGAAAGTTGAAAAACTTGAAAAAAGTTACCCTGTGTATTTGGATTCTATATGTCATCTTATCCAAATTAGTTTGGATTTTAAACCTGTAATTTCCACCCTCTACTTTCAGTTTCTGATTCTTTTTCCACCTCTGGGCATGAGAAGCTGTATTTTGGTCATTTGGGCAAAAAGGAGAATGGGTTCCCTTCCATCTCCGATGTCTTCTTTTCTGAATTTGTGAACTGTGATTATTGAAAACTTCTGCTTCTTAGATACAGAATGGAATTGACAATGGATTGTAGTATCTCAATTCTTGGTTTAAGAAAGATTTAGATATTTCACAGATTGCAGATCCATGATGCATTATGGAAAATAAGAATGCTCGTAATATTTTTTAATCATTGTTCAGTTATGGCCAACTTTTCATTATCCCATTTGAGTTTGTTTTTTTTTTTTTTTTTTTTTTTTTTTTTTTTTTTTTTAGCAAAACTACTGGAATGGTTCGTTATTTCCTTCTTCAGTTCCTTTTATAGATAAGGAAACTGAGGCAAACAGGATCACATAATAAGTGTCTGAGACTGGATTTTAAACTCAAGTCTTCCTGATTCCAAGCCTAGCACTCTATCCATTATGCTACCTAGATGCCCAATTTAATTTAATGACACTTAATTACCTGGGAGGCATTTCAGCACCTTGGACCTAAGCTTCCTGCTCAAAAAAATGAGGTTAAACTACATGGCTTTTAAGGTTCTTTCCAACTCCAAATATATAATGCCATGATTCCATAAGCACTTCATAACTATTTTTTCAAATTGAATTACTCACTTAATGGCCTCTTAAATTCCTAATGTGGTTTGCCTTTTCAGGAAAAGTGGGTTATTCATAACACAAGTAGACAATATAGCCTGAAATCACAAGCTTATTCTGAACTCTTTGAGTGACATGGATCAATGCTGGTGTCATTGGTCCAAGGAAATACCTAAGTTAATATACAAAGTATAAAAAAATGTATCTATACTCAATAACCTATACTTTCTGGGATTAACAACTGGGATATGAGAAATGGAAAACCAATGAAGTTTATGAACTATGAGGATTGATATTATGATTCTTTGATGATATTTGATTGATATTATGATTATTTGAGACTTTAAAGTATTTCTTTGAGAGAGACAGAGCATTGCAGTACCAAGAGTGTATTTTACTACTAACTTGCTGTATAGTCTTTATGTCACTTAATTGCTCAGGTAGAAGGGACCCTAGAATCACTTTTTCCAAATCCCTCATTTGTAAATGAGTGTCTTGGTTTATATACATATAACAAGACTAAAATTCTAGGTTAGCAAGGGATCATCTGAAATAGATGGTGGGCATGCCACTTTCAAAAGACTACTAGACTAATGAAATTTTTTTAGATTGGTTGATGATGACAATATTCTTTTATCAATTGAATTCTAAGATCAATTTAGTTCATTTAGCAGGATTCACATATATTATTGCCTAGTTACATATTTTCCAATTCTGTATTTGGGCAGTTGGTTTTTTGAACCAGGGTATAGTATTTATACTATATTTATACAATTTTTCTTTTTATATATATATATATATGTATACACATTTATATATACTATACTTATATAATATTATAGTATTATTTCATCTTTGATTAGTATCATCTTATTAAATATGTCCCATCATGCTACTTTGATAAGTTATTTTTGGATCAATTCAAAGAATGATTGCTCAGTATTTACTTAGCAGACTATGTTTTCAAGTAGCATATCATTTTGCCTTCTTCTCCCAGTGAGGGCCTATAATGAATATCAGTTGCTAAGGCAGTCAAGTGAATAGAACCAGGAGAACAAGTTATACAATGATTGCAATAATGTCAAAGACAACAATTATGAAATTCTTGAGAATTCTGATCAAGGCAATGACCAATTACAGCTTCAGAAGGTTGATGATATTTCCCACCCCTTGGCCAAAAGGTGATCTACTAGAAGTATATAGCATGGGACACATTTTCAGATATAGTCACCATGTGAATTTGTTGTTTTGACTATACTTACTTATAATATCCAAAGGCTTTTATTTTTAAGGAAGAGTTATTGAGGGTGGTAACAAGGGTAAAAAGAAGAAAAGTAAGAAAAAAACAGGAGCAAAATATTAAAAACTATCCACAGGAACATCCTACAGTCAAAGGCCCTGGAGAGTTTGTGAAGAATTTGTGCCTAAGCACACTCCAACAAAAGATAGTACTTGTGCCAATTTTATTTCCATGTGATGAAGTCTCATATCATAGCAATTTTTAAAATCATATAATTAAAATACCTGCAATTTCTTCATGTATTAATAACCTTCCAAACCAGCTTGAAGTTAAAAACCCTGCATAGATTAGCTTCAATAATTTAGTACTTCCACTTACCATATGGAAAAGACAAATCTGTTTTCATGGTATCTTTCATATACTTGATGTATTATTATGTTGTCTCACTCTAAGTAACACTGCCAAAGATGACTGGAAACTGAGGTTAAAAGACTTGCTCATAAATGTCTGAGGCAACATTTGAACTTGAGTCTTTCCATTATACCAATATGACAGTGCCTAAATGGGCATTCTAGAGAGAATGTGGAACTTTTTCAATTGGCATTTATTGATTCAATTTCTTTTATGTAACTTGAACTTTTAGCTATATTGATTTTTCAGTCTTGGGCACATCCTTCTCTTTGTCATAATCATAAGTGACAAATAGAATATAAACTCATTGAGATAGAGGTGATTTGTTTTTAGTGTTTGCATCTCAAATACCTAACACAATGCCTAGTATACTGTCGGCTCTTCATAAATGTCTGCTGAATAATACATACAAAATAACTTAATGGGCATGGTGTAGAATGAGTTAAATCGGTAGTCAAAGGGTATACATCCTGATAGACACTTGTTACCTAGGTGACTTTGAGTAACAAACTTAATTTCTCTGGGACTTAGTTTCTTCATCTATAAAATGAAGGGAATAAGACTAGCTACTCTTTAAAGTCCCACCAGCTCTAAATTTTTTATTATGATGATGACATAAAGCATCTCATTTGATTATTACAATCAACTTCTAAAGCAAATAATGCAAATTTAATTATACCTATTTTTCAGAGGAGAAAACTGAGACTCAGAGAGTTTATAAGTTGTATCAGCACAAATCTAGGGTTTTTGACTTGTATCCAGTGATCCTTACACTCCATCTACCTTGGACACCATGCATTTAGAAATATCTATAAGCAAATATAGTGGTCTAACTTTGTTAGACTGTAAATACTCAGACAAATCAAGGAAGACTACAGAATTCTGGGAATTCATGAATGTGGAGAAAAGTGATTATCAAACCTGGCAGAAAGTCCTATAATCTGATGTGGAAGTGAAGTGGTGACTAATGATGACGGAGATTCCACAGAGTTGGCAAGGATAAATAAAGTTTTCTAAATTCAAGTTCCAAACTCAGTTTAATGAGAACTTTCCTTCCTACCATCTCATTTAAGAATAGGAATCCATAATCTGAGCGTTTTCCTTAATTTTTTAAAATTAATACCTTTTGACCAATTATTTTATAGCATTAACTCACCCATACCTCCTCCTATTGAAACCCTTGTAAGAAACTAACAAAAATACTGACAGTGAAAGCATTTTACTCTTGTTACAGTACCCTGATCTCTCTGTCAAAAGGAGGGGAAATGTTTCATCTTTTCTCCAAGACGAAGACTGGACATTGAAATAATCAGAAGCAGTCACTATTTAGTATTGTTTTTGTTTATATTATTGTATCATTTTGTATATTGTTCTCCTGATTTTTCTTTCTTTGCTTTGTATCAGTAATAGAATCTCCACATTTCTCTAAATTCCTAATATTCATCACTTCTTAGAGTGTCAGAATATTCCATTACATTCATGCAACATAATTTATTTAGCTACTCCTTAATCCCCAGTATTTTTTCCAACTAATGACTGCTTAAATACTTAGGGCAACCTAGAAGAAGAAAGAAAAAGAGATGTCAAACAATAACACAGGTTTTAGGAAGGCAGAGGGGGTTATTGCTGTCCAAAAGTCATTGACCATAATTCACTTGTCTTGTTTTCATAGTCTGCTAGGTCAACTTCCTTTTTTCCTGACCCTGCCTTTCTTCTCAGTATTTCCACCTACTTACTCCTCACAGCAGCACAGGACTCAGGACAACTCCCATCATTTATTGAACTCTAAAATAAATCTGTTATAGTGTCTAGTCCCAGACTACTTTCTGGAGTCCTAAACAGTGAATTTCCACTAAGCAAATAATTGTTCCATCTAATATTGTTATTCTATGGCAGCAATAATAGAAGCAATAATGGGTTAATCAATACTTAGATTGTAAGCAATAGTCTAGTAAGATGCTAGAAATATCACCAAAGACTTTCTGTTTTACCTGGCTTGGAGTTAACTTTGGCAAATAATTTGGAGCAGATGCTTTCAGTAATCCACTGAGATAAGTAGATATTATATCCTCAAACCTTCAGCATTTTCTTATAGGCAGTACAGGCAATAGATTCTTATAAAATTTGACATGCCCATGGCTTGACATCTCAGTTTACAAATGGCAAATCTTTATTGCTGTTTGTGACATATAGGATAGGGAGATTTCCTCCTGGGAGGTAAAGTACCATTAATGTCCAAAGATTCAAATTGTGTTGACTGATCCTGAAATGTTTAATGTGATCAAAGAAAATCACATCACTGGCACTTCAAAACAAGAGCTGTCTGGCTTTTAACACTGGGGTCCTGCATATCTGTAGTGTTGAGTGGGACCTGAGAGATGATATTTAGGAATGACTTATTATTTTCCTTGTTTCACTAGGGGGCCAAATCAGACATTCATGTATATTTGGGAGGCATGATTTAAAAAAAAAACATTTGATATGTATGCTTGATAACTCTAAGTGCCTTAAAAATGTGAATTCTTTTTAGCCTTCAACTTCCAAACAGTCTGACTTAACTCATGACAAAAATACAATCATAAGCCTCGTCGTATTCATTGATCTATTTTGAACAAGTTGGTGATGTCTAGTGTCTAACAGATTGTCAGTTTTTTTTATAATTGCAGGCTGTCTTCAGTTAAAGTGACATTGAAATTCAGACTACAGTTTCACACAATGTATCCCAGCTTCAATTTCAAGAGCTTCCTGAGTCTTTAATAGAGTTTAGTAGCTCCAAATCTTTCCTAGAGTTTAGCCACAGTCAAATTTCCAGATGACTGGGCACTACTTTGTGGAGGGAACAATTGAGCACTTTCATATGTGTTAGCTCAGAAGAGAAAACCTTTTCTTTTCCTGTTAAATCTTAAACTGACTGTATCTTAGACAAAACTAGCTTGTTGGATACTGAGGATCAAATGCCACTTTCTCATTTTTAAGATGATGAAATGAAATGACTTGTCCAATGCGTATAACTAACTAGTGGAAGTTTGAGCTAGAATTCTTGTGCATTTGGCTTCCTTCCACGCCATGATATGGCTTCCATTTTTCCCTCCCCTACACAAGCCCTTCTCTTGCTTTTTCTCTCCTTCATGATTTCCCTTTGACATAGGTTTATTTCAGCAAAGTAGAGAGAATCTACACTTTGATCTCAGTACTACATTTCCTGAAGATGATCCTGAGTGGTCCTCAGGACTAAAACTGATGCTGACCTCTGACTTAGAGCATATATAGACAGCATCCATGGCCAAGTAACCTTGAGGGCATGAAGAGCTGAAATATGAAGGCTTAGATAAATGTTGAATCATGAAGGTCTAAGAAGATATAATTAAAGACCTAGATGTCCTTGAACTAATCACTTACAATCCCAGGATCATTATATGGGGAAGTCCTTAAAAATCAAGTAATCCAAATAGGCTCAGAGGGGCTTTCCTAAGATCCCATTAGTGTTAGGGAACCAAAAACAGGTCTTCTGAATATGTCTGGTCTATTTTCCACTGTCTCATTCCTTCTTTCACTCTCACCCAGTCTGGATCTTAATTTTGTGATCTATAATATAAGGAACTTAGAAGGTCTCTTTCCATTGTCACATTCTATATATCTATGAATACTCCAGCTCTTCAACTGACTCTGATAATCAGCCCTATTACAATACTCCTTCAAAGTGAATCTGACATAACAATTAAAGCGCTCTAATAAAACTTCGAAATTGACAAATAGGGTGTTCAATTCACAGTGAACAGTCAGGTCTTGACTATGGGACCATTATTTCTTTCACATCCTGATTGAACGGGGGACAATAAGGGACAATTGAAGAAAAGCCGGTTGGTGATATGAAAGAGCTCCTAGAAGAGCTGTCAGAAATATTCCCCTAATGCACCCGAAGAAGGAATGATAAGGAAAAATAAAAGAGCAAAAGTTGCAAGATGCTCATCAGTCGGGGGTTAAATAAAAAGAGTGCCAGGAGCCTGCAAACAATCTAAGCAGAGATAGACCAAAGGAGGGAGAAGTCCTACCCCCCAGGCAGCCTGTGGTGGAGCCATAAGTGGGACAGAGCGAGGATAGTATCTAGGCAGTGCAACACTGTGGCAAGTGATTGGAGGAGCTATAAGAGATAGGGCCAGTACAGTAGGCTCTGGACCATGGATGCCCTTGCATGCATTCTGTGCTGGAGCCACAGGGGCGGGCTCAGCTCAGCATCAAGGTTCTCACAAGAGATATTGAACCAGCCTAACTGATCACATTTGGACTGGTTCTTTCAGGGACAACAAGGGATACAGCCAACTTCAGGTGGGAACTATGCAAGGAACAGGAGATAGAAATAGGACAAAACCAAGTTGAGCCATCAAAACAGTCAACCAGAAGTCACAGATTCCTGCAAATGATGGGACCAAGATGAGCTACCATATCCAGAATGGCAGAAGTGACAGAATATAGACTACCTAGGCGACAGAACCAAAAAGGGCTCCAGCCAAGAGTATGAAATGAAGAGCAGCCTGTCTCGAGCATAAAGGAGCAATCTAGAAACTGAGTTGGAAGATAGGAGTTAGTCGAAGAAAATTCCATAGACAATAATGAAATACTTTGAGTTGAGAGAATCTGGATAGAGGATAGAACTTGGAGTCGGAAGACAAGTTCAAATCTGCTCTTAGACACTTAACAGCTTTAGGCAAGTCATTTAACCTATTTGCCTCAATTTCCTCATCTGTAAAATGGGTATAATAACATTACCTACCTCCCAGGGTGACTGTTAGGATCAAATAAGATAATAATTATAAAGTACTTAGCACAGTGCCCTCTCAAAGTAGGAGCTATACAAATATTAGTAATAATGTAAACTACAAGAATAAGTCACTTCACAATAAATTCAAGTCACTCTTCAGAGAGAATAGATTAGCCACAAGAAGTAGAAAAAATGAAGCAAAAGATAAAAAGCAAAATTACTATCAAAATGAGTTGAATATATTCTCTGGACCCCAGGGACTTGACCTGGATACCCTCTATTTTCCTTTTCAGGTATAATACTTTAATCTATTAACATCATATTTTCTGTTTTGTTGTTCAGTCGTTTAGGAAACATCCAAACTGTGAACCCATTTTGAGGCTTTCTTGGCAAAGATACTAGAATAGTTTGCCATTTTCTTCTTCAGCTTATTTTATATATGAGGAAACTGAGGCAAATGGAGATAATTGGCCAGAGCTAATGTCTGAGCCTGCATTTGAACTCAGGAAGATGAATCTTCTTGCACCACCTAGCTGCTGTCATGTCTTTTATTGATATGACTATTGATTGAAATTTACCTCTCTCTTCAGAATGTGCAAGGAAAATATTTTGAATACCAAATATTTAATTATCTTATCTTTTTCAGAGAAAGATGTAAATCAAAAAGAAATTAAGCTAATGTCTCTTTTATGAAGATCTGGCCATGAGTAGCATATGGAAAGAAGGTTAGACGATCAGCCAATTTGCAATGCAGGCTGTGTGTGCTGTAGTTGTGAATAATTTTGATTGGATAAGCAAAGCCAGCTGATTGTCAGGCCTTAAATTACACTGTAGGAAATTTGGACTTGACTCGATACTCAATAGGATTTTACCATAAACCCATATTCAGGGAACTGGCATGATAATAGTAGTATTTTAAGCAGGTTAGTCTGACTGCAGTGTACCAGATTCCAAAGCGGCTAGCCCAGAGAGAAGCTAAGGATAACAAGATTAGTTAGGAGCTTGTCTTGATAATGCAGATTAATGTCATGAGGGTCTAGACTAGAAGGAATAGAGAAAAGGAGGAGAGTAAAGATGATAAGGAAACTTCCCAGTTGATACATTGGTCAAAGGATATGAACAGGCAATTTTCAGAGGAAGAAATACAAGTTAGCAATAGCCATAAAGAAAATGCTTTAATAGTCAAGATAAATATACATTAAAACAACTCTGAAGTTTTACCTTATAACCTTCAGTTTAGTAAAGTTGACACTCTTCCTAAAAAGGGAAAATTAATAATTCTGTAGAGAAAGTGGGGAAATCAGGTACATTAAAATCTACCTGTGGATGGATCTGTGGACTATCCAACCATTCTGGAAAGCAATTTGGAAAGATGGCCAAAAAGCTATTAAACAGTACTAATCCTTTGATCTAGCAATAATGCTATACCTCAAAGGGATGAAAGAAAGAAGAAAAGGATTCATATGTACAAAAATATTTATAATAGGTTTTTTTTTTGTGTGTGATGGCAAAGAATTGAAAACTGAGGGACTCTCCATCAGTTGAGGAATGGCTAAACAAGATACCAAGATACACTATATGACCTTGATAGAATACTATCAGGCTAGAAGAAATGAATGTGATAGTTTCCAACAAACCTAGAATTATTTGTTTGGATTCATACAGAGTGAATGAACTGGGAAAACAATTTATACAATGCTAACAACTAAATGGTGCAGTGGACAGAACATTCAGTATGGAATTAGGAAGGCCTGAGTTCAAATACAGTCTCAGACACTCATTAGTCATTTGACCTTATTGCCTCAGTTTCCTTATCTGTAAAATGATTTGGAAAAGGAAATGGTAAATCATTTCAGTATCTTTGCCAAGAAAACCCTAAATGAGATCACAAAGAATCAGACATAACAGAATCAGAACCACAATTTTGTAAAGATAAACAACTTTGAAAGACATAGGGACTCTGTTCAGCACAATGAACACTCACAGTTCCAGAATTCTCATAACAAAACATGCTACTGGCACAAAGGCAGTAGATTCAATTACAGATTGTTTTTTGTTTGCTTGCTTGTTTTTTGGATATGGACAATGTGGAAATTTCATGGATGGATTTTTGTTGAAAAAAAATTTTTTCAAGATACATTGAAAGAATCAATGGACCTTGGATATGGGTGATAGGGAAAAAAAAGTGATATTTGATTTCATACTTCTGGGCTTGAACCACCACAGATAGTTGACTGAGGAAATGATGTCACTATGTGATATGTTGAATTTGAGAGGACAGAACATCTCTTCTGTTGACAACTGGCAGTAGGACTGAATTGGGGGGCAGGTCAAGATTGAGCTTGGAAAGTCATCAACACAAAAGTGACTGAATTAACTCTCTAAGGAAGTTAGTGTAGAGGAATAAAAACAAAAGTCTGGGAAAGGGAATAGTCGAGCTACTGAGGAGCTAGCAAATTCAACTCAGTAAACATTGAGTGCTTATTATGTGCCAGGCACTTTATAATTATTACTTCATGTGATCCTTACAACTCTGACAGGTAGGTGCTATTATTATTATTCCCATTTTATAGGTGAGGGAACTGAAGCAGACATTAATCAAATAATTTGCCCAGAGTAATTCAGCTAACAAGTGTGAAGGTCACATTTGAATTCAGGTATTCCTGATTCTAGGCCCAATGCCCTGTCCATTGTGCTACCACCATGCCTCCAAAATCCTCTACTTAGAATAGACAAAAACAAGCCTTCAAGAGGCTCCCATTCTGCTGGAGACTACATGTGCACACATAGATAAATATATGTGTATATATATATATATATATATATATATATATATATACATACATACACACACACACGAATATAAATACAAATATATAAAAAGTATTTATATATAAACAAATACAAATAAATAGATATAAATGCAAATATATGCATGCATAGTATGTTTATACTCCACCACCCCCTCCACTCCACTCCACCCCCCCACCTCTCCACCCCCTTAAATCTGAAGTGGTTTGAGGTTAGGGGCTAGAGGATGGCTAGAAAAGGTTTTGTGGATGAAGTGGGATTAGGAATGGGACTTCAATGGGGCAGGAATGGAAGATCATTTGCAATTGTTTATTCTACCTTCAGCATATCTTTTGGGCTCCTCTTCTTTCATAGGACTTCCACTGAAATTCAAACTCTTATCACTTTTTATCTGGATGACTGCAATAATCTACTAATTAGTTTCCCCAATCTCTCCCCTCTAATCCATTCTCCACACAGCTGCCAAAGTAATGCTACCACAACACAAATCTGAACAGAGCCACGGTAGGTCCTTATTGCTTTTAAATAATACTTATTTGATATTAAAATTTTACTGATATAACTCTGATCTGTTTTTCCAGACTAGTTTGCCATTGTTCTGCCATTGTTATATTATTATAATATATATGTATATATATATATATATATAGTGCTGCTATTGTTATATTTGACATATTTATATATGTATACTGTATTATATATATTGTTCTGTCATTGTTATATTTTATATATATAATTATATTTTAGCCAAAATGGCCATTTTTTTCTTCTGTGTACATAATATTTCACCTCCTGCCTAAGCTGTGTCCATTTCTCTCCCCCACTCTAAATTTGTGCCCTTTTGGAATCAACCTCAATCATTCCAAAGTTTAGATTATGAATTCTTTTTATCCCCCATCAATGAAGGTGTACCTCTTGATACCTCTAGCTCAATTCAAGTATTATTAAGTCCCTGCTATGAATCAGACACAGGGGTTAAAAAGACAAAAATTAAAACATTTCTTCTCTTCCAGAAACTTGCATTACTCAGAAATAAGCTTAAAAAATATAATATTTAAGAACAAAATAATGTAAGGGGAATGATAAGAAGTGTTAACAAATAGGGCAGAATCAAGAGATGTGTAACTAAGACTTGTCAAGTGATTGGATTGTTATTGTTGGTCCTTTGTTTTGGAAGAGGACCAAAGATATCAGGAAAGTGATGTTTCAGCTTTCAAGGCAAGCAGATTTAAGTGAGGCAGGGCTGTGCAAAGTCATCTCTTCTCCATAATATGGAGCAAGACATAGATCAAGATGACTGGCCTTGGCCCTGGATACAATAGGAGACCTTGGCCTTTTTAATCGGTCTTTCCCAGGTCTCAGCTTGTCTGAGAAAATGCCTGTTCAGTGAATTAAAGGTTTGGTAAGAATTGAGGAGAAAGATGCTCTAGTTTACCTTCATGGAAGAATCAACCTGGAAGGGTTTCTGGCCTTGGGGGTTCTGACCAGAACCAAAACAGTTGCTATTTACAAAACCCAAACAATGAGCAAGTGAGGCTTGGGCTGGGACCTAACACTGGCCAGCGACTGATTAGATGTGGGGAAGGCTGGAAGTTAGGGAGAATAAAGAGCTGGGGGCAGAAGAGAAGGATCAGAAAATTAGCAAGAAAACTTAGTTTCTGAGACACTCCATACGAGTCGAAAGGAAGAACACTTCAAGAAGGATGGAATAGAATAGGAGTGGGATGAGGTCCTCATCACTGAAATCAAAACCAAGAAGGATGAATAATTAGAGATCTTTGTCCATTGAAAATTGATTTTACATTTAATCCATGGTGAAAAGGGTCTCCTCTTCTCTGGTAACCTAGAATTTAAACTTCTCTCTATGCTTACAAAGACATGGGCATTAGAATGGGTATTTGCTTCAGGGAGACAAAGAAGATGATTCTAGTCCTACTTTCCTTATATGTCCATAAAATATTTTAAGAGCCCTTTATGGTTAACTGGAAATATCATCATCCTGGTAAGGAGTAGTTGGCTCAGGGGTTGGAATCTGTCTGTACAGCCATCAGTTCTTAAGTGACCTGCACCAAAGTTGGGCTAAAGCCCGGGGATGAGATTCACAAGGGCAGGAGAGATGGAGGAGGGGAGTTGAAGGAGAGAGAGGTATGTCTTTTAAATGTAACTAGACAGATTTCTTATCCCTGAGGAAGGTTTATTTTTAAAACACATCCTTTACTCCATATTCCTGCAATACTGTTAAATGTCACCTTAGCAGCTTATCCTTCCAAAACCATGCCTTCATCTCTTCTCCAGGGCTCCTTAGGGCTCCCTTTCCACTTGCTTCAGCTAAGAGCTGAGAGAGGTTACCCATAAGACCCTGAAGGAGTGCAGCTTTGATAAATATATCAGCTCTAACAATTGGGATTGGGGCTGCTTCTCAAACGAGTGGCAAATCTGTCATAAAGTACTTATGGTGGATCTGGCAGTGAACTTGAGGGTAAGCCCTAGGTATCTATTAAACTGGCCGCCTTTCAGAGGAATGGGATCATTTAAAAAAAAAATGTAATAAAGTTCTTTAAAAAACCAAATAGTCGGCAAAAAAAATCTTCCATCCTGTTTTGCTGAGTTGTTGAAGACATATGGCAAAGACCCCCATAGGCAGCTACTCATATTCAAGTGCTGGGCACCTCAAAACCAGTTATGGCCTCTTTAGCAAATACTTTGGGCTGTATTCCAGATTTTTTTTATATGTGTCTTCATGTCTTTGCTTCCTTTCTCTTTTCCTTTCTCAAGCTACCCCTTTTGCTTCTCTTAACTATTTTGTTCTGTGTGAAATAAATATGAAATACATTGAGTGCATAAATATTTGTCTCTAAGGGCATCCCTACCTGCATATTCCACTCTCACCCTGCAGAGATTCTCTCATGCAAATCCGATTAGTGCTAATGGGATCAGGATGCACAAGTCTCCATGGGTCCATATGGGAATAGATGCCCTCCTGCCCTTTCTTTTCCCACTCTCCCTCAAACCTCATGACCAGGTATTTCTGTTGGGATGAAAATGAGCTGCTTGGCACTATTTTGCTGGTGGACTTCAAAACCACATAAGAAGGATTTCTACATGAGTAGAGTACTGCCTGCTGAGGTCTCTGGAATAAAAGTGGGGCCAGGCTGGCTGTACACATAGGCAAAGTAAGTGGCAATACAATTAATATAGTCTAAGAGACCCTGTTAAGGTCATCCTGCCTCCCAAAAGCCTCTCGTAGGCTGTTGAAACATGAAACTTCACTGTTCATGGCTCATTTCTTCAGAACAAATCTTATTAACTCTTAAAATTCCAGTATTCCTGGGAGGAGAAAGACCGTCTTATTTGTCCTTGAATCTCCTCAAGTAACCAGAACAGTGAATTGCACATAGTAGGGTCTTTGTTCATAGACTGTTAGAGTTAAAGGAACGAGTGAGACCTTCAGGCAATGCTCTTCATTTAAGACCAAGAGTGACCCACTTTGTCCATGATCGGTGGTCAAGTAAGTAGAAGAGCCAGTATTCAAATTTGTATTCTCTGACTCTAACTCCTATGTTTATTCAACTGTCGTATGAAAGTTCTGGGTGGGTGAAGTTTTAAAATGGGAGATGAATAGCTTAAAAAGTTAAGGGACACCAGAGAGAAATGCCAATAATTTTCTTGTTTTGTACATTTTAAAAGCTGGACTCTTAAGAGCTAAGGTGGCTTTCATATACTACACTGCAACAGTTGGTCACTAAGGATTTATTAAAAACCTACTGTGTGCTAGGCTCTGTCTATGCTAAGTGCTGGGGATACAAAGAAAGAAAAAAAAAAGCTCTTGCCCTCAAGGAACTCCTAATCGAATGGGGGAGATAATATGCAAGCAACTCTGTACAAACAAGCTAATGTACAGGGAAAATAGGACATAAATTGAAGAAAGATTGGGGGAGGCTTTTTGGAGAAGGTGAGATTTTAGCAAACAGCAAAACAAAGTGTGGGGGATAAGTAGGAAGAAAGAAAAAATCCAGTAGGACATGTCATACATTTATTTGTGAGAGAAATTTAGAATTTAAGGCTATCCCTATTCAAACTCAGATTGAAAACAGGAGTAGTACCCAGCACATGTCTCTTCAACTGCAGATTTCTAAGTCCAAATGCTAAGAGAGTCATAAACAAAAATCCCAGGACTCTGGCCCGATGATTCATTCTGCCCAACAGGGTTCCTTCTGTCCTTGTATACTGAAATTCTACCTCCAATGAATCCTGAAAGTCAAGTCCATCATATAACATACCCAGAAAAGCATCATACCCTGCGTGTGTGCTTACTAACTGGAGCATAAGGTCCTGAGGGTGGGGGTTGGAAGAAAATAAGGACAATGCCTTTTAATAATAGTCATTCATTTGTAAGATCTAGAGCAAAAAGGAATTTCATTTATTTATTTGTTTCAAATCTCTTCTCTCCTATACTACCTATACTTACCTACCCCCCCTCAACCCCTTTAAAGAGAGGATTTAGCCACATAGTTCACTAGGAAAAAATGAGGCTATAGGATGATGAGATTCCCTTGACTCCCCAATTCTACATTTCAGATCACTTTAGCATCACCCCCCATTCTTTCCTTTGTTCCAGTCAGAAGATAAGATAGCCCTTCTCCTGACAACCCTTTTATTTGTGTTCCTGATCAGCAGGGAAGGAGAGAATATTCAAGAAGAGGTTTCAAATTAGAGGGGAAAGGAGATAGGAAGGGCCTAGCTGCTAGGAGAAAGGATAGGAGGGTATGGGATCAGTCTATTTTTTTTAAAGTATCTCATCACAAGATTGAATGGATTTATTCTCTAATTGATAAGCAGTCAAAAGAAATGAAAAGACAATTTTCAGATGAAGAAACTAAAACTATCTACGGTCATCTGAAAAAATACTTTAAATCATTATTGATTAAAGAAATACAAATTAAAACAACTCTGAATATTACCTTACAATTATCAGATTAGCTTAAAATTACAGAAAAGAAAAATGATAAATATTGGAGAAGATGTGAGAAAGTTGGGGCATTAATGCATTGTTGATGGAGTTATGAATTGATCCAATAATTCTGGAGAGCAACTTGGAACTATGCCCAAAGAGTTATAAAACTGTGTATCTCCTTTGATCCAATAATACCACAACTGAATCTGTGTGTGTGTGTATATATATATATTGCCTAAATCATTTTGATTGCTACTTTGGGAGAGGGGAGAAAAAAATTTTGGAATGGAAAATCTTATAATAAGTGAATGTTGAAAACTATTTTTACGTGTGATTGGGAAAACAGAATACTATTAAAAGTGAAATAAAAATTAAAAAAATAAATTGAATGGACTTTTCTCAGTCCTCATAGTTGACCTCTTTGCAGCCTTTGACACAGTTCACTAATATCTTCTCACTGGGTTTTCATGATGCTGTAGTCATTCTCTTCCTACTTGACAGAGTATATACAGTATATACTTGACAGAGCATATACTTGACAGAGCAAATATACAGACTGTCATTTACACTGATTTGTGTGTTCAAACTACAGCTGTTGTCTTGTGTCCTCTCTTTTTCTCTGTGTCCTCGCTAGGGGATTTCATCAGCCTCAGCAGATTCAATTATCATCTATATGTAGATGACGCCCTCGTTTTTCTTCTTTCTTGTCCTACATCTCTAAATACCTGCTGCTTATCCTTCGCTTCATGTTCCACAAGCATTTCAAAATCAGCCTCTTCAAAGTAAATCTCACTATCTTTCCCTCTCCTCATCTGAATTTCCCTATATTTAAAAGTACCACTGTCTTACAGTTAGCCAGATTCCCAACCTCTCAGAGTCATCCCTCTTATTCTAATCAGTTGTCAAGTTTTGTCAATTCTCCCTCCTCAACACCCTCTCATAGCTGTTCCCTTCTCTCCACTCCCAAGCCCTGAAATTTTTGAAACACTTCAACTCTGGTTCTTGCAATCCTGTATCTTGGAACCTCCTTCAAGAGGAATCTCTTAAGTCCCTGAACTGTTAATGCCTCTCATCCCATTGAAATGAGTCATTTTTATTTGTTTTGTATAACTTGTGTTTACATATTCATGAACATGTTATACCTCTTCCATCCCTCAGCAGAATGTAAGCTCCTTGAGGACAGGAGCTGTTTAAATTTTGAGTTTGTATCGTTGGTGACTATAACAGTGACTGACACACAGCAGATACTTAATAAATGTGTATTGTTTGATTTATTTATTCTGGCTTTCTAATTCTATAGATGAGGAAAATTAGTCTTAAAAAAGTCAAGAGCTGTGTTTAGCTTCCTGTGACTGAGGATGAGGATTAGAGATTGAATATCAGTGAAACACACTCTTGTTGGGAAGGTAAGAGGGAGCCATTGAAAGTTTTTGAGCAATGGAGTGACTATCTATCTATCTATAGTCCATGGATCCCATCACCTATCATAAACTCAGGTTCAATTCATGGAGACTTGTAATTGTCATATACCTGTTTTGACTCTCTTGTTTCCACTTAGTTAAAAGCTGAGAATTTATGGCCTTGGCATATATCTAGGAATATGCTAACAGACCCAGGCAAGGAACAGTTTTGAAATGATGTAATATTTAATCAGAAAAAAATAAATAGACTGGAAAAAAAAAACAATTTAGTACACATTCTGGATTTTAAAACTGCCACATTAAATGATACATAATAAGGCTATTGAACATAGAATACTAGAGCTAGAAGCAGGGATGCCCTGGTAAATGTTTAACAACTAGGAAAAAAACCCAACATCATGGCATCTTATTAAATTTAATCTTCATTATCAACATTTTCTTCACTTTCTTAAATCTAGACAATCAACAAAACAATAAATCAAGACCTGACTTTTTGCATTTGCTGATTTGCAAAGTGCAAATGTTCACACTGAAAATTTAACAATTAGCTTTTGAAAGTGGTTCTAGCTGGCTGCAGCATCTCCCTCAATAAAAGGAACCTGTGAAACTTTGGAACAATCCCCTTCATTTTGCACAGTATTCTTTTCTTCTTTCCTCTTCCCTGTGGCAGCTTGGAAAACAAATTTCAAAACTCTCATGGCTTTTCTTATTCAATAGGGCAAGATATAGGCTGGATCTCACTGAAGCTGAGGTGAAAAACAGGACTTTCACCCAAAGTCCCTTGCCATACTGCCAGTCATCTGCTATCTAGTATTCATTCATTGCTCATTGGATTGTTTCAGTCCATGTTATGACTTGTCCTTAAGTGTCTCTCATGGTCTAAACTTCAGCAGAGACCTCCATTCCTCCCTCATCTTTTAGCAATGAAAATTTCTTTGGTGAAAAGAGATTCTAAAGGAGGGAAAGGGGGTCCACATGAAAAAAAAATGTTTGTGGCAGCCCTTTTTGTAGTGGCAAGGAACTGGAAACTGAGTGGATGCCCATCAGTTGGAGAATGGCTAAATGAATTACTGGTAAATGAATGTTATAGAATATTATTGTTCTGTAAAAAAATGATCAACAGGATGATTTCAGAGAGGTCAGGAGAGACTTACATGAACTGATGCTGAGTGAAATGAGCAAGACCAGGAGATCATTATATACTTCAACAACAATACTACGTGATGAACAATTCTGATGGACGTGGCTCTTTCCAACAATGAGGTGATTAAGGTCAGTTCCAATTGTTCAGTTAGGAAAAGAGTCATCTACACCCAGAGAGAGGACTGTGTAACTGAGTGTGGTTCACAACAATGCATTCTTATTCTTTTTGTTGTTGTTTCCTTACATTTTATTTTGCTTCTCTTGGTTTTTTGTTTGTTTTGTATTGTTTTTCTTTTTTGATTTGATTTTTCTTGTGCTGCACCATACTTGTATAAATATCTATACATGTATTGGATTTAACATATATTTCTACCATGTTTAACATGGTATGTATTGGACTATTTGCCATCTAGGGGAGGGAGTAGGGGAAGGGGGGCAAAATTGGAACAAGAGGTTTCGCAAGGGCTAATGTTGAAGAATTGTACATGCATGTGTTTTGAAAAATAAAAAGCTTAAATTAAAAATAAAATAAAATAAAACACCAATAAATTATATTACTTGTTTTCTTTAGGGTAAAAAAGAAAAGAAAATCTCTGTGGTGGAATCCCCTGAAAGTCAGAAATGGGGGGGGGAGTCAAGCATAGACCCACCCATCCTCTGAGTCACCAGCTACTTAAATAGTAGTTTTGATGTGCAGGATGGAATGATAGAGGAAAGCAATGAAGACAAAGAGGTCAATCAGGAGACTACTGATATAATCCAAGCATATTCATTCATAGCACCTAGCATCATGCTGGTTGCATAGCAAATACTTAATAAACACTTTTTAAAAAATTGATTTTTATATGATTTCCTGAGGTTGTGTGGAAAGACATAAACAGGACATGAGAGTACAACATAATTTGTTGTTTAATTTTTTCCAGTCCTTCACTGAAGTCCTAGCTATCTCTATATCTCATAAGGTTTGAAGGTTATCCTTCATTCTTGGAAGTGATGCACAAACTCTGGAAGGTCTTGCTAAATTGAAAAGGCTTTGAGCTCTGGCCTGGTAATGAACTGTCTTCTGAGAAAGATTTGTGGAGATTTATCACTGAGTTGCCTGAGGGGGAGGAGGTGTTTTGTTTTGTTTTGTTTGACACAACAACCCTTAAACTGGATCTACTAAGAAAAAAAAAAGTGCTAAACTGCTAAACTTAGTCTGTAAAAGATTACTGATACTAATGAAAGATCCTTTATATACTAAGCTAATACTTCTAAATTAATGTTTCTGCCCCACAAGTTCTTTTGAAAATGGGAAATGCTAATTGAATGATTGGGAAAATAAATGCTTACAACAAAAATATGCACCCTTTTACCATTGATCCATCATAATTAAGCATAGAGAGGTCTTTATAAGACCTTTAAACGGGTAACAGTTAGAGGCAATATGGTAAAGAGGCCAGGAAAAATCAAAGATAATGGGCTGGTCAGATCAGTAAGCACCTACTGTGTGCCAAGCACTGTGATAAGGGCCGGGAGATTCAAAGAAAAGTAAAATACAGCTTCTACTCTCAAAAAAATCACAGACTAATGGGAGAAACAATATGCAAACAAATATGTATAAAGAAGATCTATAAGAGACAAATTGGAGATAATTACCAAAAACATATGTTAGAATTAAGGGGTATCAGAAAAGGCTTCTTGTAGAAGGTAAGATTTTACCTGGGATATGTAGGAAACCAGGTAAAACAGGAGAGCAAGGAAGAGAATCCCAGGAAGGGGGACAACCAATGAAAATGCACCGAGTAGAGAGCCAAAGTCTCTTGACTGAGGAATAGCAAGGACCCTAATGTCACTGGATTTCACTAAGATCAATTTGACTGCTGGGTAAAGAATGGAGTGGAATTGGGAGGGACTTGAGGCAGGCTGATAACCAGCAAACTCCTGCAATAATCCAGGTAAGAGGTGATGAGGGCCTTCATCGGAAGGATGGTGATGAGGGAGTGTGAGAGGAGAGAAAGGGGCATATTTAAGACATGTCAGAAAGCAAAAATCGACAGGCTTTGGTAACAACATGTACATGAGAGGTGAGGGATGATGCTATTCAGGTTGTGAATCTGAGGAACTGGAAGGATGGTGATGTCCTGTATAAGAGGAACATTAGGAAAAGTTATTGAGTTCAGTCTTAGACACGTCGGATTAAGAAGTCTTAAAGACACCCAATAGGCAATTGGAAATGTGTGACTGAAGGTCAGGAGAGAGGTTGGGGCTGGAAAGCACATCTGGGAGTCATAAGAATAGAAATAAGAAATATCGGGAAAGTAAAATGACACCGAGGGAGATGAAAAGAGACCCAATATATGAATGTTATGGAGTATTATTGTTCTAGAAAAAAGGATCAGCAGGATGCTTTTAGAGAGATCTGAAGAGACTTTCAGGAGCTGATGCTGAGTGAAGTGAGCAGAACCAGGAAATCATTGAACACAGCAACAGCAAGATTATATGATGATCAATTCTGATGGACATGGCTCTTTCCAATAAAAAGATAATTCGAATCAGTTCCAATGACCTTGTGATAAAGAGAGCCATCTACACCTGGAGAGAAGACTGTGAGAACTAAATGTAGATCACAACATAACATTCTCACTGTTTTTGTTGTTTGCTTGCATTTTGTTTTCTTATTCATTTTCTTTCCTTTTTAATCTGATTTTTTTGTGTGCGACAAGAGAATTATATAGATATGTTTACACATATTGGATTTAACATATATTGGTTTGCTTGCCACCTAGAGGAGGGGGTGGGGTGAAAGAGGGGAAAATCTGAAACACAAAGCTATGCAAGGGTCAAGGCTGAAAAATTATCCATGCATATGTTTTGAAAATAAAAAGCTTTTAAAAAAATAAAATTTCAACAAAAGAGAAGAAATACAGGACAGATCCTCAGGGGACATCCACTACTCTGGAGCTGGAGGAGGATGAAGTCCAGCAAAAGAGACTGAGATAATTAGGGGGAGAATAAGGAGAGAGCAGTGTTGAGAAACCTAAAGAGAAAAGAACATCAAGGAGAAAAAAGCAAAGAACATATCAAAAGCTGGGAGAAGTCAATAAGGAGGAGGATATTTAGAGTTGTAAAAGGTATAAAATAGTGAAGCTGTGGAATAAAACACATTCTCTAACTTTATTAAGATGAATAATTCTATCATTAAAAGGAAATGAAATTTAGGAAAAATGTATAAAAATAAAAAAGATAATTTTGTTCAGAGCACTTTCTAGGGACATAAAATGTGCTATGTAGAATTTAGTTTGCTAATGAAATTATCATGTTTGATTTTTCTAAAAAGAAATATACTTTTATTATATATTATATACTTTGTGGATCTCAAAACCCCAAGACTAAGTTTCACTCATAACACCTTTAGGCTTGTACTTATTCTATTTTGTCCTCAGTCTTTTAAAGAAGCAGAGGAAATGGATCTTTGTTTCTCATCCTTCTGAAAATAAATAGATGCTGCTTCCAATGTGCACTCACTCTCAGGGTTTTGAAATGTAGCCAGGAGAGGAATAATGTGTCAACTCCTATATCAAATTAAAAAAAAGAGAGAAATTCACAATTTTCTTGTGAAAATGACAGTGCTCTATAGAGAGAACAGATTTATTTTTTAATATATGAGAGTCATACTATACCATTTATTTTCCAGGGACAAGAATAGAAATATTATAAAATACATATTATAATTATATGTAGAAATTTACCAATTCAGTAATTCTTTAAAAATCATTTTGAAGAAACAAAAAGTAGTAATATAGTGACACCTTACTTTAAGTCTTTTTGTTCATCTTGCTAAAACAACTTTTAAAAGTTCACAATTGGATGGGCACAGAAACAAAAAAAAAAAATCTTTAAACAGCATAGAGTATAAGAACAGTTTTCCTTAAATTTTTACATTTTCCCTCTGTGTTTGTATAGTTAGTTCTAGAATTTACAAGTCAATAAATTTTGTTCCATTTCTGTCTCCCCCCAAGTGAGTCAATGAATAGGTTTAGGACTCCATTTCTTTATCTGTAAAAGGGACCCAACTATCCTGACAGTGTTTGCCCTATCTTATTACTTATGTAACCTTGAACAAGTCACATTCTTCTAGACCAATGCTTAGACTAGATAATTTCTAAGTTTTCTTTTAGCTCAATACTTATGATCCGATGATTCTATTTTGCAGGATTGTTAAGAAAATGAAATGGAAATAATAGGTTCAAAAATTCTTTAACAAGTATAAAGTGTCATACAAGTGAAAGGTATATTAAAATTGCCCCTTGCCTCCAATGATTTTACAATCTAGTTGGATTTGCACAACATAGTCATAGAATTAGATGGGGACTTCTCTAGTGAAAATACTGGACTTGGAGTCAGGAGACCTGGCTTTGAGTCTGACCCACTCCCTAACCACCTAGAGGCAGATAGATGGCATTGTGGATAGAGCACTGGATCATGAGTCTGGAAAATCTCATTTTAAATCTGGCCTCAGATACTATCTTACTTACAAATCACCCTCTGCCTCAGTTTCCTCAACTGTAAAATGAAAATTGTAATTGCATCTACATGTTATTGATCAAATGGTATGATATTTGTAAAGGACTTAATCACAGTACCTGGCACATAATAGGATATTAATAAGTGCTTGTTTCTTTCCCGTTTCCTTCCTTTTCATTGAGTGTATTGGAATAATAAGACTAACCCTACTTCACAGAGTTGATATGATAATGCAAGTAGAATATTTTACAAATTATAAAGTCATACATAGTTATATATAAGCCATTGTAATTATTACTTGCATAATTTCTGACATTCATTTTTATTATTATCCAATGATAAAACAAAGGGAAATGTGTACAGCTTTTTGAGACCAGTCTCAATGAAGATTTTCCCTGAGCACTTCACCCAAGTAAAACAAATTTACCTTTCACTTAACTTGACTTAACTAAATGTTTAAATTTAGCTTCATTTTAACTTCACTTATATTGATTTAACTCTCTGTCCCAATGTTTGTCATAGGACTATCTGATTGGTAGCAGCACTGTCAGCACAATGCACAAAACTATAAGATATTATTAGAGCTTAAAGGTGCCAACTCCCGGATTTTAAGCTTAGATAAGAAACGGGACTAATTTAATTTCACAGAGCTATTTAGTGACATTAGGGGTAGAAAGGTAAGGATCAGGGTTGAGCCCAGATCTCCCCATCTTCAGTTCAGCACTTTTTGTACCGTCCTTGGGAATCTGGGTCTACTCAACTACTAGCCCTGCTTTTTCTAAGCAAGACCAAATGGCTCCTGAGGTCACCACTTTGTCTATCATCATCATTATTATTTGTGATAGATCAGAAAAAGGAAGTGAATCGCACTGCAGATTTCAATCCCTCCTAAGACCTTGCAGCTTGAATGATTTCATCCATCCCAAATAGGTGAATGAGCTGGATACTAATAGATACCATCTGAGTAATTTCCTCCTCCTTTGTAGTCTTGGTAAATCATTGATGACTAATCCTTTTTTTGCCCCAAATTGGGTATATTTGGGACCAGAAAGGATCATAGAGACACAATAAGGAAAGGAACATGTATTTATTAAGCACTTAATAACAAAATCATAAAATAAAATATACATAGTTACAAAGAAAACTAATGTTAAAATCATTATCATAATTTTAAAAAGAGAAGTTCATGAACCCCCAGGCTAAGAAATCCTGAACTAGTCCAGCTCCTACATTCTATAGATAAAAAAACGGAGGGCAGGAAAGGTTTTATAATAGAATTATGGATATAAAGGCAAAAGAACAAAGTTCAAGTCTCAGGCTCCCCCAGAGTGATGGGCTGTTGGACAAGTCATTCGACTTCAACGAGTCTCACTTTCCTCGTAGGCAAAAGAAGTTTGTTTGACTGGATGATCTCTAGGGTCTCTCCCAGCTCCAACATTCCATGCCTCCATGTCCTAACCAGGGTTTGGCCACAACCCCTGGTAAATAGGAGAAATAGAATCTAGACATGCTGACTTAACTCTACTATAAAACCAATCTCCTTAACTAGAGGATTAGCAGTGTTTTGAGAAACAAAAATGAAGAGGAATAAATATTTATTATTCACCTACTGTGTATAGGCTATACTGTTAAGCACTGGTAATACATAGAAAAGAAAAAGAAACCTTAAACAAACAAATAAAAACCAAAACAAAGCAAAAAAACCAGTCAGGGTTCACAGTCCAGCTGTAAACAGCTACTAAAAACAAAACAAAACAAAAAAAAAGATATATATGAAGTAAATTAGAGATAATTAATAGAGGGAAAGCATTAGAATTAAGAAAAACCAGGAAAAGTTGCTCTTATAAAATGAATTTCAGCTGGATCTTAAAGGAAACCGGAAACAGGAGTTGGAACTAAGGAAGGACAAAATTTCAAGGATGGTTATTACCTATGTATATTTCCCTGAAGGCTTGTCACCTTCTCCAAGAATTAGGATCCTCTGAGGACTATTTTGGGAGATAATGAAATCAAATGCATCATCTATGAAATTTAATATAGTGGGCCTATGATACTTGAATGGAAAAGAGACCATGGATATAAGTATGAATAATAGCAATAACTCTGAATATACAGTACCTTGCAAAATCTCTTCTTAGAAACTACCTCATTTGACCCTCCCAAAAATTCTGTAAGATAAGTGTTAATGTCTTCATTTTACAGGTGAAGAAACTGAGTCTCAGAGAGGTTAAGCAACTCATTGAATGTCTCATAACTAGTAAATATCACAGGTAAGGTTTGAACCTCATCCTCTTGACTTCAAGTCCAGCTCTCTATCCACCAAGCCTTCCTTGCTATCTCTCAAGCAAATGTGCAACACAATACTCTATACTAAGAAAAGGCATTATATTTAAATGCTGCATCACAAACATAGATGATGTAGTAAAAGCCATCAAGATACTTCAGTGGGATAAGAACTTCCAGGGCCTAGCAGGAAGAAAAGGACGTAGGTGTAAATACCTGTGAAGTCCTTGGGGTACCTGGATAACCACTGATCTTTTATCTTCTGCAAAAATATGAAATGATGGGGAACAATCTAATATGATCTGACTGTTTCTCAAGGGAGCAACAGACATGTCCACCTGCTCCTGCTCCCCCAAATCCGACCAGTGAGCCTGGAAGAGATTTCAGGTCCATAAATCAGACTCCTCAGATACCTGCATAACCCTCCTGTTTCACTGAAAGACCAGTTCTCAGGAGCCTTGGAATTGTAAGACTCAAGCAAGAGCTAGGAAATCTCAGATGCTATTTGCCAAGCAGAGAAATGCCACCAGCATGGACATACACTCTCTCCTCTCTGTCTCTGTCTCTGTGTCCGTCTGTGTGTGTGTGTGTGTGTGTGTGTGTGTGTCTGTCTGTCTGTCTCTATCTCTTTCTGACTGTCTGTTTTCTAACCCTCTCTCTGTGTTTCTGTCTCTTTCTCTTTGACTCTGACTCTCTCTCTGTGTCTCTATTTGTCTGTCTGAATGTCTGTGTCTGTGTGTGTTTCTGTCTCTTTCTCTTGGACTCTTGTCTGTTTTTCTCTGTTTCTTTCTCTCCTCCACCTCCTCCTTCTTTCCTTCCTTTATCCCTTTCAGTCAGACCCAGTAGCTATAAGCTGCAGCCCCAGCCCACTTTTCCCCCTTACTTAAAAAAAAACTAAATGATTAGCGGTATGATTTTAATATTCATATGGGTGCTGCCTCTGTTCTAGACACTGTGCAAACACAAAGGCAGATAAGGTACCTACTGGTGAGCAGAAAGCTTGCATTAGATAGTCAGCCAGGAAATCATAGACTGACTCACCAGCCAGGCTATTGAAGGCCTGAGGTGAGACAGTATTGAACAGAAAGCTGGTGCTGGAGAAAACAGGCAATAGGAGAGGAGGAAGGAGAGGGAGCAAATCTTCTAGTCTTTAATAGAGTGTGGAGACCTGGACACAGCAAGGATATGGGAATAGAAATATTAAGACTTTGGCTTTAAAATGCTGCATTTTCAGCTTTCCACAGGGGCTGTCATGGGATCATAGATTGAAGTCTTTCAGGAATGTCAAAGGTAATCTAGTCCCCTTGTTTGACAGATAAAGAAACTGAGACTCAAAGAGGTTTAATATTTTGACTAAGCTCACAAGTAGTAAGAAGCAGAGCTGGCTTCTGAATTCAGAAGTCTTATGCGTAAGGGACCATCTAAAGACTTGATTGAAAAGAGACAGAGGGGCAGCTAGATGGTGCAGTGGATAGAGTGCCGGCCCTGAAGTCTGAAGGATCTGAGTTCAAATCTGGTCTTAGACCCGTAACACTTCCTGGTTGTGTGACCCTGGGCAAGTCACTTAACCCCAAATGCCTCAGCAAAAAGAAACAGAGAAGAATTTCCTACTGTCTCACTCAAGGTAACCAACATCTACCACCCAGCCATTAACAATATATTTTTTGGCCTTCCTTTGCCTTCAGATCTCCTTTTAAAATGGCAACTACTTCTGGGAGAGATGATTCAGTAGATGGGGATCTGGGTGTGAATTTCTGATCTTTTGTCGAGTGTCTCTGAGACATTAGTCAAAGCTCTTAAATTCTCTAGGGTTTGGGTTTCTCATTTCTCACAGCTGAGAGTGGGGATGAGGGGATAGGTTGGTTTCAGGATCACTAAGGTCCCTTACAGTTGTAAAACCCAGAACACTAGGCAACTATTTTTCACTAGTGTGAAATGACTTAACTTTTCTTATTTTCTAATTCTAGGAGTGACTGTTCCTTATAGGAAGATATCAATCATACAACAACCACCATCATGGACAATGAATGCCAAAGACAAATTTCATCAACATCAAAATTTGGCTCTGTCCTTAGGGAGGGAAAAAAAAAAAAACAAGTTGGCCAGAAGTTCAAAGATGATTTTAAAGGAAATCACTTGCCTTCTCTTCGGTGGAAAGTGTGTTCCCCATATTCTTCAGACTTCCATCCATTATCTTGAAGACTATCAAAACAGTTGTAACTTGGTCCACAAGAAATCCAAGTCATTAAGTGGAGTCCCTACCCGTCATCCCTTTTGCAGTTTGCATGCAAACTCCTACATGTGCTAATGTGGATAAAAACTCTGCCCTCCAACCATGAACTACACAGCTCAGATCAACCAAACTGAATCACATATACATGCAATTGGCCAGTAGGAAGAAAATGTAGAATAAGTATTAAGATAAACAATCAAAACCCCCCACATTAGGCTGAGTACTTGCATTTGTGTTATATATTTAGATGTGTTGTGCATATTGCTCTGGAAATACAGCTTCCTTTTTCCTAACATAAGAAATAGAAGAAAAAAAAAAGGAAATGGTATTTTCAAAGCAATATGTACTCTGCCATATTCTGCAGTTCTACTGAAAGGTGAAATCAAATCAAAATCTGCATTTTGCTATTAAGATTCTATATACAATGTTTTGTATATGGGTCTTCATGGGGGTGGAATTGGAATCAACTCTCAACTCACTTCTGAAAACATTGAAAGTTAAATGTGTCCGTCTGTTGAGATGAGAGGACTGAAAGAAAAGGACATTTTAAGACAAGTAAAACAAATAAGGGGATAAATTTATTTTATTTTGGAAACCAATAAAAATTTTTGTTTTATTTTATTTTTTGCCTTTGAGCAGAAACCAATGCTGCTATGCACTGAGAATAAAAAGCCAAGTCCACTTCTTAAAAAAAATAAAAAAATAAAAAAAGGATAGAAGACTAAGACATGTGCCTTCCAGGATTTACTGACTTACTGAGGAGAAAAGGCATACATACATGAAAGAAATAACACTGAACGAAACAATAGACCTCAATACTTCAGTGGGTCTGTGATCTCTTCAATATAGGTGCTCTCACCATCAATGCAGAATCTATCCCATCCAAGTCTTCTCATCCTCTGCAGTTCTTATTCTCATTCTTCAAAAAAAAAAAAAAAATCCTCCACAGACTATCTACTCAATAGCTGAAGACATTCCTCTAGGACTTTTTACATTTTGTGAGTACTAGAGTGACTCTGAGGCTGCCCATCTGTTCTCTCTCATTCTAGCTATATTGCCTATTCCATTTTCCCATTATTCTCTTTTCAGTTTTTTGGCTGTTTTACTGGCTCTCCCTATCTTGCTTTGCTGAAAGTCCAAAGGCTATTCACAAGTCCAATTCCAATTGTGACTATCAAGCTTTGAGTTGTTTCTGACCTGATGGCCTTAGGGAGCGTAGTAGCTGACTATCCTTCCCCTACAAATTTGCAGTTTGCCATTTTGGTGCCAGATTTAATTGAGGGTTAGCACATTGCGGTTCAGAAGTCTGAGTTAAAACAATCTACCAGCCTCAGCTTCTCCTGATAGTAGAAATTATAAACATGCTTATCTCTTCTGATTTTTAGTACAATAATGATGAATTGTAAAGTATGATATCCCATAGAATATAATGATTGTAGGAATTCAAAGGACGACCATGTAAACTCATAAAATTTCATATCTTGAATATGAAATTTGAACATTATTCCTCACTTTATATATGAATAATATCAGGACAGGCTTGATTTGGTCTTTGAAAGGAAGGATGGATTTGAAAACAAGAGGGGAAAGAGAGTTTACAAACTGGTGGAATAATTTGAGAAAGAGGGGAATACGTATAAAACTTTCTATGGAATGATCTGGGTCTAAAATCAAGAAGGAAGAGATGTGGTTGGATTGGATTGAGAAATTTTGAGTTATATCAACAAAACCAAATGATATATTTTCCCCCAAAAGTTGTCTTCCACATTAACATTCTCCCATTGATGCTAAATGATTGTAATGGAACAGAATGGTTTCTGTCAGTCACTCAGTCTATAAAAATTTATTTTTTATTAGGGTATATGGGGTATTCAGGAAGGACCAGCACCTCTTGTATGAGGGCTCCCTGAGCCCTTTTCAGCACTGTTCATCTACCTTTGGTGTCCATGTGATTTACCCAACTCTCCATAGCCAAATTGAGAATAACCAATAGGCCTTAAACTTAACCACTGGTGAATTAAAGGTATATCTATTATAAAAATGTGAAGACTTTTCCTGGTAGAATGGGCAGATGAGAACCACTTGTTCCAAAGACCATGAAGGCAGAGGATCTGTGGAGTACTCAGAGTTTGGTCAAGTATTAGAGACACCAAGATCATCCACTGCATCCTAGGCCATCAGCAACTGCTCTTTTTGTATTGTTGCTGGATTTTGATGATTATGCTATAAGAAATTATGAGAGTGATGATCTTAGAAAAACATGGAAAGACTTGCAAGAAATAGTGGAGAAATAAAGCAGAACCAAGAGAACATTGTACAAGGTTGTACAGCAATATTGTTTTAAGAAAGACTTTGAGTGAATAAATTGTTTTGACTATTTACAAATACTCAAATTAACTATAAACACATATGAAGAAAGATCCAACTGCACCCCCAAAAAGAACTGATAAACAGAAATATGTATAGAATAATATATATAATATAAATATATGTGTATGTGTGTATGTATATATATATATATAGATATGTTATATTTATATATATACATACACACACACATACACACACATACCTATTTGTATTTAATGAGGGCCAGGGCAGGGGAGAGAAAAAAATATACATAATAGCTTTGTTGTATATTTAAAAGAAATCTCAAGTTACACATAGTAGATTTTCAGTTTCATGTACAGTCATCTTTTTTATTATACTATGTTATAGAAATATGTTATTTTATAAATTAAAAATAAAATAAAGTTTAAAAAAAGATATTACTAGTGATATTCCTCTTAGGAAATAAAAGACAAACAAAAAGCACAACAAAGATTTATTAATCTTTATTATTATGCTACGCACTGGGGATATAAAAGGAGACAAAAGATAATCCCTGCCTTCAATAAATTTATAATCTCATGGTGGAGACAGCAAGCAAACACAATGTATAAATAAGTATAATTATGTCCAAATAAATAATATCCAAAATAAATAGGAAATAATTAACATAGAAGAAAAACTAGAATTAAAAGGAATTGTGAAAGGCTTCCTGTAAAGATGAGATTTTAGATGGAACTTTTGAAAAGATTGGATATTTTAAATGACAATGTAAAAGGTACCAGGAAGCCACATGTGGGTATCCACAGGTTTAAGCATGTTATCACTGATTACTTTTATGAAAGAAATCAAATGGAAAACATCATCATCAGAGAGAGAGAGAGAGAGAGAGAGAAAGTAGATAGAATCCAGTCCAATCCAACAAACATTTATTGAGCATCTACTATGTGGCAGACTCTGAGCTAAGTGCCAGAGATATACAAAACCAAAATAGTTCCTGGTTTCAGGAAGCTTATATTTTATTACTGTAGTGCTACATAAAGAGCTTTGTCTCTTCTGAGGTAGCAAAGTGACATAGGAGAGGATCTAGTTACTTGTAGTCAGGAAGGTCTGAGTTCAAATTCTGCCTCATATTTGATTAGCTGTGTGACTCTGAGCAATTAAGCTCTCTCAGCCTCAATTTCCTTATCTGCAAAATAATGATAATAATAATAATCCCTCCCTATACAGAGCTATTATGAGGATTAAAGGAGACAACATATGCAAAGCATTTTCTAAGTGACATACAAATTCCAGATATCATCATCATCATCATTAGAGACATGCCCTTGGTTCTTCTTGTGATCGGAGACTAGACAGGACTGGAGTATGCTATTCTTTAAAACATTCATAGTGAAACAGGTGGTAGTTGCACAGAATGAAAGGAATAGCAATCTATGTCACTCAGTGGAAGTAGAACCTATACTGAGGAAATTCTTGATCAGTTCAGATGTCAAAATATCAAAGTAATCAGGCAACCAACAAGAATTTATGAAGTGTCCACCTTTGCCAGAAACCATGTTAGAACCAGTGAAACTGTCCCTGCTTTCTAGGAGTTTATAATCTAGGCAGGAGAGACCTTGTACCTAAACAAATGAATGAAATTGAAAAAAATAACATTGGAAGGGCACTAGCACAATGATCAGCAAAGGCTTTAGATGGAAAATAATGTTTGAATAGAAACATTTTGGAAGCTGGAAATTCTAAGAAGCCAACCTTCTTTCATAACAAGGGCAAAGTCACAGAGAAGGGAAATGGGTTATCATGTGTGGGATCAGAACTCCAGATCTGTTAGATCCCAAGCCTGCTATTTTTTTGTTATTCCAAAAGTTTAGCATTAGTGCAAAGGGCTCTGGGTAATTTAGGTTTTGCAAATCTAGAAAAACCTGGAAAAGTCCTTGTCTCTAAATAGAACAACAAAGATGCTGTGCTGTTAGTTTGTGTTAATTTTTGATAATCCATTATGTTTCAAAATTCCACCTTTCTCTGAAAAACCTGAAAGCTTCCACAGAGTTTGTTCAGCCTCTGCAGTTTGTTTTTGAAGTGGTCCATTGGTTTTGTGAACGGTTCTATAGATTTGCTAATTTACCTTCTGTCATCTTTGTACTGTTCTTCTCATCATTCAATTCTATTCTTCTCATTCTTTGATTCTGTCTCCCCTAACTCATAAATAGTTTTGATTTATTTTATTCAACCATTTTAAGAGATGTTTGTAATCCAGACCCTCCTGGAGATTCTGCTACGAGTCTCTCCCCTAGATTCATATCCATTGATTTTTTAAAAATACCTTAGTCTTGCAATTAGCAGAATATGAGTCTTTTCTTTGGCATATGTGTGAGGAATACCAACAAAGTCAATGTGGCTGGATTGTAGAATGTCTAAAACTAGAAAGATGGGATGGGATTAGGTCACAAAGGGCTTGACCAGCCTGTCTAGAGTAAACACATGGACAGAGAATTCATGATCCAGACTTAGGTGGGATAAATGATGGGAAATAGGTAGATTATTACTTGAATTACAGACAGGAAAGTTGACTTAATGTGGCAGGCAATAGAGAGCCATAGAAAGTTGTTGAACAAAGAAATGACATAATGAAAAACTTTTAGAACAATTAGTTTGTTAGTATTTGGCAAACTACAGAAAGATCTGCAGTCAAGAAGAGTAGCATTGGAGGGTGATACAATTTTCTAGGGATGAGAAGATGAGAGTCTATTGTCCATAGAAAAAGGCAAGAAGAAATATCAAAAGGATTAGTTCATCCTCCACAAGAGCATCCTAAATCCCAAAGAGTTATTGTCCATATTCCTTAGAGAAATCCTTTTTCTTCTGTAAGGGATGGAGATGGTGCCTCAAAGGCCTGGAGAGATGAGTCGTTCTCAACTCAGCCTCTAGTCCAGAATCTTTTGTTACCAGACTCTGCCCTCTTCCTGTAGGTAACCAGCAAACATCACACCATAGACACCCTAAGAGGAAAGATTTATTCTGGTGGAAAAGCTGGCTGTGAGTTTTGAGATATTAAACTGCTTGACAACTTAAAAAATCAGTAATGTTTTTCATAAGATAAATCTGTTTGAAATATTGCACTGTATTTCTCAATTTGGTGTATTTTTTTAAAAAATTCTTTGATGTGCTGTTGGCAAATTGACTCTTGATTTCTTTCCCCACCTCCCTCCTTTTCTTTCCTCACATTTTCCCCCCACCATAGAAGAGGGGAAAGGGAATTTACTGAGGCCAAAGGTGCTGTGACCAAAAGCATCATTTCCTCCCCAAATGGAAACTTTATAAGCTTAGTTACTTAGTACCAACATCTCATTAAAGGATTTTTTCTTTGCCTTTCAGCAAACAGGCTCAGAGCTCCCTCTTTGACTGCTCTGTTCAAGCCTTCAGACTAAATATCTCCTGCTGTTGATGCTGCCACTAACCAAAGCAGTTTTAAAATAGAAAGGGGAGAGAAAGGAATAAACCAGAGGCCAAACACTATGGCTTGCATAACAGAGATCAGTAATCCAGGTAACACATTTATTAAGTACCTACTATATATCAGGCATTGTGCTAAGCCCTGGGAATACCAAGAAAGGCAAAAAAATAAATGTGCAGTAAATGTATTTTGAAAAGTGAGGGGGGGGCAGGTAGGTGGTACAGTGGTAGAGCACCAGCCCTGAAATCAGGAGGACCTGACTTCAAATCTGGTCTCAGACCCGGAACACTTCCTGGCTGTGTGACCCTGGGCAAGTCATTGAACCCCAATTGCCTCAGCAAAAAATATATGAGGTGGGATGGGAAGAATAAAGGGGAGAGATGTGAATTCAAGAAATGAAAAATTATACAAGTAAATATAATCAACGCAAAATTGTCTCACAAATGTCCCTAACTGTACGCTGAAAATTCCAGGGAAAGATGTGGACCATGCCATCTTTTAAAAATTTTATTCAATTTTATTTTGTTGTTGGGTTCATATTTCTTTCACTCCAATCTTTTTCCCCCTCCCCATTGAGAAAGAAGAAAACATACCCCAATTACAATTATATATAGTCAAGCAAAGCAATTTCCCATATTGGCAATGTTGAAAAAGAAAAAAATATTCTTCAATCTATACTCGGAACTTATCAAAGTTTAATTGGAATTTGGTAGCATTTTCATTATGAATCTTCTGGAACTGAGAATACCCAAGCTGTTTGCCTGAATTTTCTTAATAATAAAATGAGGATAATAATGGCAGAATTATTGTAAAGAACAAATAAGATAATATTTGTAAAGTACTTAGGCACAGTACCTGACATAAGGTAGATGCTATATAAGGGCTAGCTATAATAGTAATTATATTACAAATTAATATATTATTATTATTAAATGGGGATTTAGTTTGTAGACAAACTGATTTCTGCTCCAAAAAGACCTGAATGAACTTTAAAAATTTTCAAGCTAGAGCAAGCAAACTACAATCCAGCAAGTATTATGTCAAGATCCACCAAGATCAGTTACAGTAAAGTGGTGAACACTGTGCTCCCCTGAGCACACAGTACACTTACGTCTTCCACTGTGGCATTTTTTCCCAGTTATAACATTGAGTACATTCCCCAGTCAGCTATTCTTAGCATAAGGCAGCTGCCTTTAGTGGCTCTTATATACCTGTTCAGTTCCCGGGGGAACAATGGGGAGAAGACATTTTATTTGAGATACTGTTGTTGAGTCGTTTCAGTCACGTCCAACTCTGTGACCCTATTTTGAGGTTTTTTTGGCAAAGATCCTGGAGTGATTTGCCATTTCCTTCTCCAGCTCATTTTACAGATGAGAAATGGAGGCAAACAGGGTTAAATAGTTTACCCAGAATCACATAGCTAATGTGTCCGACTCTGGATTTGAACTCAAGCAGATGATTCTACCCGGTTCTAAGCCCAGTGCTCTCTCCATTTTGACACTAGCTGACTTCCATATTCACTTCTGTCTAGGAGGAACCTTCTATGTATGTTAAGTGCTGGGGATACAAAGGCAAATTAAATAGTCCTTGTCTTCAAGAAGCTTACATTCAATTGGGGAGATCAAATTTGTATACATCGGTGCACCTTTGGGCACACTGCTGTTCTTCCTTCAGTTTCAAAACGGACCAGTGACATCATAGAGAGATATTTTGACTTGGATTTAATGTCATACCAAGTCATTGATGTCATGAACTGGATTTAAGTGAAACTCAGTTAGTTGTACAAAGTGTGTCAGTGGTACTCTCTCTTCCTGAGTCATGGAATTTCAGTGGCAGGATAAAAGTACAACTGGTGATAGCCCAGGATGTGGAGATGACTTTGGCATCTTTGACATGTGGCAAAAATAATTGCTCCCCAGAGCCTGCTTCTACCACTTTCATGCCCTTTGGAACAAATTGTCCCCATTCACTCATCCTTCCTAGAGACATCTTTCCATGCTTGGGGTATAGACATCCCCTTAAATCACCATTGGATTATTCCCAATCACCCATCCTACCAAGGGAAATCTTTCCATGCTTGGGGTAGACATCCCCTTAAGTTACCAATGAATGGTTCCCATTCATCCATCCTACCAAGGGAAATCTTTTCATACTTGGGGTAGACAACCCTTTAAGTTACCAATGGATTTGAGGTTCATTGGCCACCATCAACCAGGTTTAACCCATTTACCTAAATGGCTATCAGGGTGCAGCCAGTGTGCATGATATAGCTTCTTAGATCATAGATGAGAGTTGAATGAATGAGATGGACAATAAAAGGTGCATAAACAGCACTAAAAAGGGCTCAGCAGTACCTCAAATCAAAGGTGGCAATTCTCCCTGAACATCAATCATCCAGATAAATACACATAAAATCATTTAAGGAGGGAGAAAGATCACTAAAAATTAGGAAAATCAAAAAAACCTTCCCATAAAGTATTGCTTGGGCTGAGAATTTAAAGAAGTGAGGAATGCTAAACAAAGGAGTATATTCCATACAGGACAGGCTGGTGGTAAAACCAAAGGAAAACACAATGTTGGGTTCAGGGAAATTTGAGTAAGCCAGTTTGACCTGAATGTGGAGTATGTAGAGATAATAACATAAAATGAACCTAAAAAGGTAGACTGGAATCAGATAGTTTAAAAAATGTAAGGGCTCATCTAAAGTGAGCCCTTATTTTATTTTATTCCAGATATTATGGGAAGGCACTAAAGAACCTTGAGCAAGGAAGGAAAGGAAACAGGCATTTATTAAGCACTGTGCTATGTGATGGAAACACAAATACAGCAAAAAAAAAAGAAAAAGACATTTCATAGGATCAAGAAGCTTGAATTCTAATAGAGCAGGGTAGAGACATTGTCATGCAAGTGCCTCAGGGAAATTATTTTGACAGATGAGTAGATGATGGATTGGTGCAGGATCAAAGGTTCATAGCCTGGAACTAGAAGGGATTTCAGAGGTCATCACAACTTCCTTGTTTTATACATGAGGAATCAGAGACCCAGGAAAGTAAAGTGACTAGCATCAGAGGTGGGTTTCTGAACCCAGGACATCCCTTGGAACTATATCCAGACTGGGCAGTTGGGTAGCACAGTGGATAGAATACTGGCCTTGGAATCCAGAAGTCATGAATTCAAATCCAGCCTCAGATACTTGACACAAATTTACTATGTGACACTGGGCAAATCAGTTAACCTCTGATTATCACACATGCACACAGAGAAGAATTATATCAAGGGTGATGAGGGTCTAAACTAAAGGAGTGTTTCCATGTTTGGAAATAAGGAAATGTATGCAAAAAATGTTGTGGAGACAGAAATAGGTTTAGGTGAATGATTTATAATGCATATATGCAAAAATGACGAGCTAAGGATGACTTCAAGGTTGAGCACTTGTTTGATGGGAATGATTCCACAGTCATCAACTGAAATGAGGAAGCTGAGAAGAGGGGTAAGTTTAGGGGAAAGATAAAATTGTTTTGGACATGCTGAGTTTGAGATGTTGCCAGGACATCCAAGTAGAGAAATTACTAACCATGTCAAATTTGAGTTCAAGAGACTGATCACAGTTGAGATGTACTGAATTTGGAGTCATCTATATAAAAAAATTGAAAGCATGGGAACTAATGAGTTCACTTATGAAAGGAGTAAAGAGGGGGACCAGGAGAATAAGATGGATGGCCCTGGTGTGTAATGGGAAAAAAAATCAGAAACAAGGTCTGGGTTAGATTATAGAACACCATGAAAACACTATGGCAGATGAGCCATAGGAAATAAGAATCATTGTAGATTGTTTAAAAGTACAAGAGCATAATAGAATTGCTTTAGGAAAGGCAAACTGATATAGCTATTTAATATGTACTGAAATACACATAGTAGGTGTTTAATAAATGTTTTCTGATTTATAGTTAAAGCTAAAAGGCACAGGATGACTAGGTGGGCAATGCAGGGAAAAGAAAATTCTGAGAGATATTTCAAAGACAGAAACGAAAGAGATTTTCACAGATTAGCTTTCCCTTACCTTCACTTTGTTTTGTGTCTCACCAACTCCTAGTTTACTTTCCATGATGTCCATTACAGAAATGGAGAAGCTAGAAAGGGGAGGCAGTCTGGAAGGAAGATATGTCAGTCTTGGTCATGATAAGCTCAAGGTGCAGATGGAAAGTACATGTTCTGTAGGCAGATAGGAAAATGAGGCAGAAGTAAAAGTTAGAGGAAAAAAGAGATTTGAGTCATCAGCACAGGAGTAATAGGTGAAACCAGGAGAGCAAATGGAATTTTTCAGAATGATGATAATGGCTACTGTTTACATTGGTGCTTTAAGGTTTGCACAAAGCTTACAAATATTATCCATTGTTATCCTCCAATAACTCTGGGAGATAGGTGATATCATTAGTCACTTTTTATAGAAGAGGAAATAGAGGTAGAGAGGGGTTAAGTGTTAATCTTGCCCAGGGTCAATGTTAAATGACTTGTCTAGGCTAGATTTGAATTTGGCTTTTTCTGATTCCAGGCTTAGCACCTCAGTACTCTGCCACCTAAATGCTTTTCCACCTTTCCAATCTTTTTTTTTTTTTTTTACATTGTATCCATTACCCCAGTCGATCCTCTGGTCACAGACTCTGATCCTGTTACACTGACTTCCACAAACAAGATACATCTTTGGTTTGGGACATTTTTCCTGCTGTCCTCTCTATGCCTGGAATGTTTTCCTTCACCATCTTTGCCTCATACCTTCCTTCAAATCCCACTTTCTATAGGAAGCTTTTCCCAATTCCTCTTATTTCTGATGTCTAAACTGTTAATTATTTCTACTTATGCTGCTTACAGCTAGTCTGCACATATTTGTTTCCTTGTTTTTTAACCCCATCGCTATCCTTATCAGTTTATAAGAACAGGTCCTGATTTTTGTCACTATTTTGTTATTATCAAAGTGTCAGGAAAATAACATATGCTTAATAAATGCTTATTGATTGATCAGAAGGTGAAAGAGAAGAGATAAGATCCACTGCCTGGAAAATAAAGATGGACTTTGGGACAAATAAAGGACTAGGGGTAGAAAGAAAAGAAGACCTAGGGGGAAAAAGCTGGAGAGAGGAAAAGTAAGGAAGTTCATGAGGAAGGGATATTGGTATATTCAGAGTTTCATAAAGAAGGGAATATGCAGTGGCAAAAATTATAGAAACAAGAAAGAGCAAGGGAACTAAGAAAATGCCATTAACTTCAGTAGTAATGAAGTTCTTGGAAAATTTTGAGTCTCAGTAAAGTTGTAGGAATAGAGGCCATAATGGCAGAGGGTTATATTTTAGAAATGAAGAAGTAGGGGCTCAGTTTAAGTGAGTTTTTCAAGACCACAATGGTGCTGTGAGCCAAGTGGTAGGCAGGAATGAAGCCCAAGTCTTCTGACTTTTAATCCAATACCCTTTCCATGTAATGGGTGTAGATCCTATCTCAGAAGCAGCTGTGTGGAAGATGGATTGCAGCAGGGAGGAATTTGAGGCAAGGAGACAAACCAGAAAGTTGTTGCAGTGGTCCAGGTGAGAGGTGACAAAGGCTTGCTCCTAGGTAAGTAGACAGTAGCTCTGCTGAAACATTGTGAAGGCAGAAAAAAACAAGATTTGGCAATTGATTGTGAACACGTGGGGATGACATAAGAACAAACCTGGGTGATGGACACATCCCACTGCTGCCTTCTCAATCTGGAAATCCTACAATTTCGCAAGCAATTTTAAAATCAATTTTGTGATCTTAGAGCTTCCTAGATCTTACAGGTTTATCTGGGTTGAACCTCCTGAGCTTGTTATAGTAGTCTTGGATAAATAGAGAGCTAGACTTAGTGCCAGAAATGCAAATTAGATCCTGGGTAGACACTAGCTGTGTGACCCTGCACAAGTCACTTAATTTTTTTCAGACTGATTTCTCACCTATAAAATAGGGAAGATAACAGCACCCACTTCATAGAGTTGTTGGGAAAATAAAGTGATGTAATATATATGTATATACACACACACATATATATATATAGATAAAATACTTTGCAAACCTTAAAGTAATATATACATATTAATTATATATTATTTTTATTTTTAAAGGAGATAATATTTTTAAAGGAGAAATTATTGTACTATTCTTCATCTTCTGATCTATTACTGATACATATTCCTCTCCCCTCCTGCCTCCCCACCCCTACACTGTCTTTTCTTTCTATTCTCTCCATCTCTTTTTCCTCTGGCTTTCTGTCCATTCCCCCTCTCCCCTTCAATGCCCAGCTGCTTCTGTTCTCCCTTTCTTTAACTCTTTTAAAGACAGATCTTCCAGCCTTTCCCCCCTACCTCTCTCTTTTGACTTTCCCCTTCTCTGCCTCTCTATTCCACAGTGATCCCAGGACTACAGATCTCTAAACCTTGTATGAAGTTATGTGCTTGAGTAGCTGACAGCAGCCTCCGGGCTAAACTTTTGATCCGCCTGTATGCTGACATCTTCAAAACAGTATGGATTTCCGGATCTCCCTGTTCCCTTAGTTGGTGGTGGCAGATCTCCTACAGGGGTGTGGTGCAGGTAATAACTTTACAGATGTAAAGAAACAAATACAGAGAGCATGAGAATTGTCGCAGTTGGTCAGCCCCATGGTCCATTCAGCTTAGAGTTCCGTCCCTGACAGGGCCCCCAGGGGATGGTTTCTGGAAGGGCTGATAGACTACTGCTTCAAAAGGTCTGGCCCTAGGCAAAATAGCCCAGCAGAACCCCACCTCTTCTTTTTTCGACCTCCCTCTATCCTATTCTCATTCCCTTCCTCTGTTCCCAACCCAGAATCTAAACTAATCTCACTTCCTTGGAAGCTGATAAGTTTTGAGGCAGCATTTCTCCAGTCATGTTCCTTTATGTGAAAAAAGCTTTTGTGAGACAACTTCCATGCTGACAGTATTTTCCCCTCTAAAATATTTAATAGTAAATATGTTCATAAAAAAATTGGCTAAGCAAAGCAATTTTCACCGATAAAAGGTTTCATTCCCTCCACTTTGTTCCAAAATGTCCCTGATACACACCTACTGCCTTCCATCAACTATGTATTCTATAGCAGAATTATTACTAGAGTGGGAACACTGAGATTTTCCCACCGGGATATGGACCAGCGTCTGGAGTCAACTTCTTCCTGATGGTGCAATCATCTTTCTAAATGCTTCTGGTCTCTTGGGCAAAACTTTGATGTTGCCGAGTTATTCTAGTCATGTCCAAATTTTTGTGAGCCCATTCAGAGTTTTTTGCCATTTCCTTTTCATTTTTCAGCTCATTTTACAGACCAGGAAATTGAGGTAAACAGGGTGAAGTGACTGGCTTAGGGTCACACAGCCAGTAAATGTCTCAGGCTGAATTTGAATTCACTAAGATGAGTCTTCCTAGTTCCAAGCCGGGTGTTCTATCCACTGTGCCACTTAGCCATTCTGGGCAGAACACCTGGGTTCTAATTCTATTCCCAGTTGTTTAACTTTGAATAAACCTCTCTGAAACTACATCTTTCAACATGATTCAACTCCCTTGCCCATTATGACTGTGGCCCAAAGACCACATATGTTATTTTAGGATTATGCAAAGATACTATTCGGAGATACCTTGTTTTCTATAGTTAAAGCCTAGCAAGTAAACTGTGCTCTGAGCTTGACATAACAACAATCCTTTGCACTCATCCTCTGGATTATCTCATCCTCTAGCCAAATCACATGATTATTGCATTGCTTTGACCAACAGCAGGTGCTTGGACAAGTACCAGACAAACTCAGACAAGTTCTGCAGTCATGTTCCAGTTAGGAAGCCCTTCTACGAATCAAGCTGGTCTCATTGTTGCTATTACCCTCATTGTCAAGGATACAACGCACTGTATAGCCAGGGATGTAAGAATTGAGACCTTTCCATACTGCCTCTGACCCATGTCCTTGCTTACAGAGTCTGACCGCTCTCTTGTCCCAGGAGTTTTCTGACCTTGTCCCTTCTCTAAACTTCTGAGCTCCCGACTTGGCTGAGCTCACCATTCTTTATGAGGAAAACTCCAGGGTCCTTCTGGTGACCCAATTTGTCTTGGATTATTAAGGTAAAGATACCTTTTTTAAGTTGCACACCTCTATTAATTGGGTGTGTTTCTGCTGTTTTTAAACTGTTTGCCTCGGTTGCTTCTTAAACTTCATGCCTGGGAAACTGTGTTTCTGCCAAACCAGTTAAAATTAGAATTGTAATTGCACGCTTTGTTAGAATTATTTGTATCTGTTTGTATTGGTCATTTTGTCTGTATTTGTATCTTTGTAAAAGTCAAATGTCTGTGTTGTGTTTGTGTTGTGGGCTAGATTCTGTTACCCTGAAAGATTTAAAATGTAACCAATTATAAAAACTTCTAGAGGTTGTAGCCTTAGTTTAGTTTAGAACACTGGGAAAGATGAATGAACTTTCATACTTGAAACAATTGTCCCAGTATGCTAGACTAATTTCCACTTTAGGCTTTCCTTGGGAGATGAAGTTATAAGAAAAGAGAAAAACAAAAAATAAAACCCCTTCCAAGACAATTTCCCCTAGGTCTTTTTGGCTTTGGCTATGTTGTAATTACAGAAATAAAGTCAGATAATCAAAGTTTATGGGACTGAAAACATTTTAGCAAACTAAAGATTTTGAAGATTAATCAGTTTAATATGCAGGAGAGAACTCCTTTGACTTTGGGGCAATTTCAGGAACTTACTCCCTTTTGAAATATCTTAGCAAGTTTTGGGACACCATCCTGTAGAATTTGTTTTAAGGAAAAAATAAGGATTAAATTTTATAAAAATTAAAAGTACATGACACTTTCGCTGAAGATCCATAGTTTCATTGTTTTAGGCCAATGAAATCTGGAAGTAATTTAGAGTGAAAAAAAAAAGAAAAATTAAGTAAACAGTTTGCATTTTATACCCACTTCTTGTTAACCCTTCCCTGACTCTGAAAAGACAAATGATTGTTTAAACCAAAGGTTTCCTCCACAGTTCAGAACCTCCCTCCCTCTTATTCTGTTAAATGCTCTCATCTCATATGAGATTCCCAAATACAGTTGTTGAAGAATAAAATGCTGAAAAACTACAGGGAAAGTTGAATCATGTTCTGATTGCTGTGTAATCTTAGGTAAGTTTTCTTATCCATGCTTACTCCAATTTCCTGATTTGTAAAGAGAAAAATAGTAATGGTACAATTTGTTGTAAGATTAAAATAATATAATGATTGTAAACGGCTTAACACAAGGAACAGCAAATGGTAAGTACTACATAATTATTATTTCTTTAATTGAATATAATTGTTCCATACCTGAGAGGTCTACAGTAGTTTTTTAAAAGCTACAAGTAAAAAGATTAATGATTTTTATATACAATAATTTGGAAATGCAACTAATTGCATTGATGTCATCTGAAGTTTTGTTGCATGTTTTAAATACATAATATTGTTTATGTTATTAATATATGTTTAAATTTTCTTATATTATAAAATTTTAAAGACCATGGTAGTAGAAATTGTATTAAATAAAATAGCTTTTTAAACTAGATGCAGTTACACATGAATTGGGCTTTTTAAAAGCTGTGATAAAAAACAGATATTTCAAAACTGTTAAATATTTAATGAGGTGTAAGATAGATAATAAATTTAATAGCAATATTTCTTGAAAATTTTTAGTCATTATGAAAGTGTGTTTGGTAGTTTGAATGTGTAACTTCAGCCTATTAATGGTGTATCTACTGTCAAGTATTTGCTGTAAATCTGAAGCCTCAGAATATGTGTAGTTTTAATTTATATCAGATAAATGAAATGTTAACTATTAGGGAAATATTAGTAAAGATATTCAAGCCCAAAGTTGTGTTTAGCAAAACTTTGCTATTTAAGGTAAAAATTGCTGTGACTGTAATTTACTATTGGTTGAGCTTTGATTACTGGGACAGTTATCTGCACTATCATGAAGCTAATAGAAAATGGAATGTGCTGCAGTCTGGAAATTGCTAAAGGTAGCTTTCTATGCCTGGGAAAAATTTTGGGAATGACTGTAATATGGCTTAAAATAGAATCCTCCTGACTCTATTTCCCATTGGGCTATTTCCTTTCTGAAGAGGAAACGTCCCACCTGGATAATCCTGAATCTTGCTTTTAACACCCTGTGACTACATGATTGTCTATCAGATATGACTCATGCCTGTAATCAAACAGAGCTAAAGGAGTTCCGCTCTTTCTTCCCCCTGATATATTTATACCTCTTTTTTTCCTTTTATAGGAAATAGCTATAATCAAGAAGTTTTGTAAGCATAATACTAAATCTGTTAAACAATAAATTGATACTGCAACATCTCTAAATAACTATAATTGGATGCTAATATGAACAGCTTACTATTTTAACCTGTATTTGTTGTCAAATTGTAATATAGGGATGATATCTTCCTAAGGGGGAAATGATTAAAGTTATAAGACGAAGATGTACTGTAAATGTTTTCTAAATAAACGGATTAATAAATTTTGAAAAAAACAACAGGAATATATAATTTGCTTCCAAATTTATCTATCGTGGAAATTCAGACTTTGAGTATGTTTTAATAATAAGTTCTCAAAATCAGATTAAGATTTTACACATAAATTATGTGGATAATGGTAAAGAAAGTTAAATTATTTTTCCATTATTAAAGTATATTTTTGACAATTTTAAAAGGCTTTTGCTCATATTATGGGTGGACTCTCATAAATTTTTAAAAGATTCATATAAGATTCTTGTATAAGATTTAGGTAAGCATAGAAGCAATTGAAATTCTCTGAAATTTCAAGATTCGAGAACCAAATTTACTAAACTGCATAAAGTCTTGTTACTAACAGAATTATCTAGAAATGTCTAGATTTGGAACTAGAGAAACAGAGCCCTTTTTAGAGCTGTACTGAGAATAGAACATATTGTCCAATAAAAATTATCTAGGAACCAGATAACTACATGAGATATCTGGGACTCAAAATGTGCTGATTAAATGAATATTGAAATGTAGTGGTACTAGGAAACAAAGAAACAATGTTAATTAACATTGGTGATAATTATTGTATTGCTTTTCATGATTTAAGTTATTTCAGTAATACGCAAATCTCCCCTCTCAAAACTAGTCCATTGTGAGTCCTTTAAGTAGACTGATTGGTACCTAATTTAACATAATTTTGCACTTAAGAAAATTGTGAGAAAACCTTATTGTTTTTTGAACCTAGCCCTCCATGTCTGATAAGCTGGACCATCTCTATGTGCTGTTTAGAGATACTGACCAGAAATTCAGATCTAAAGATTGACGCAAGGAGTTTTCTCACAATTGTCAATCAATCATAATTACTCCCATACCTGTCAAACTTGTGGATCATCTAAAGAAAGTCCTTGTTCCTGAGTGAACTACAGAACCCTCCAGGGACCTCAAGGTTTATCTAGATGAACCCAGAAGCAGCCAACATCCAGATAAGACAGCTGTCCCAAGATTCTGGATTAGGGATGAGTATACTGTCCTTGATTTTTTTTTATTCCTCTTCCCTTTTCTTATGTGTCTGATTCAACTTTGTTAGCTTTTTTTCCCTCTACATTCTTGGTCCCCTTCTGTTTTCTGCTTGCAAGCAAGCAATGGCTAGCAATGATATCTGGGACATATTTCCCAGATAAGTTCCCTCAAAGAAGCGACCTCCTGGAATAAAAATATTCATCCTGTGAATACAGAAAGGCTTGGGAAGACTTCCATGAACTGATGCTGAGTAAAATGAGCAGAACCTGGAGATCATTATATACTTCAACAACAATACTATACATAGATACTGTAGTACTTTGCCATTTCTTTCTCCAACTCATTTTTACAGATGAGGAAACTAAAGCAAATAGAGTTAAATGACTTGCCTGGCGTCACTGGCAATATTGTTAACAATAATCCTTTGCATTCCCCTTTTTTGACCAGAAGTGTCTGACATCAGGAAAATGAGTCTTTCTAATTCCAATCCCAGCGCTCAATCCACTAGGGAGCCGCCTAGTTGTCCCAGATCTCCAGTTGGTCACTTATTATCTTGTATTAATCTCTAATCATTTCATTGTGTTAGTCATCTCTCCAACTGGATTACTTCTTAAGTGACCTCTTTATTCCAAGTACTTTTATAACAATTTGTTCATTTCTCTCAAATGCACATAAGAATCTATACTGTATTATCATTTTATGAAAATGTCTTATTCTCCTCCCACTCCCTGACTATAATCTTTTTGAGAGCAAAGATTATACCTCACTTATATACCCCATCACAGTGCTTTGCACACACTGGTACTCAATGAATGTTTGCTGAATTGGGCCAGGTGCTAGGTTTCTATTTCCAGTGCTCTTTTTTGCTATTCTAGAATGTTGATACTCATCACTAAAAATAGAATCAGAAGATGTCAGAATTGAAAGGGAGCTTTAGTTCTTCCAGTAATTAGACATTTATCTTTTATTGAATTGTCTTTGTGTTTTTTCTTCTGTATATTAGAATTTTTATCGAAGCTCTTTTTTTGTGTATCATTACTAACTATTCTCTCCCACTCCTCCCCCTAAGTACCATTGTCACAAATATGAATAGTCAAACCAAACCAATACATTGGCCATGCCTGAGAATACATGTCTAATTATCTACCTCTAGTCAACAAATTTTTTTCTGCCAAGAGTCTCCTGAAAAATATGATTAGTCTCTGCTCAGATCAGAGCTTTAAGGGTTTTCAGAGTAGTTTGCTCTCACATCATTATTATTATGGTCATCTAGTAAACTGTTCTTGCTATGCTCATTGTATTCTGTATCAGTTCATAAAATTTTCCATATTTTTTTGAAACATTAAATTTTTTAAATTAATGCATTCTATTTTTACATTAGAAATATTTACATTTATGGATTGTTCCCATTTCCTAAGAAGTCTCTTATAACAAATTTAAAGGGTAATTAATAATACCATGCTCTCATTTAAAAACATATGCAACATTTCACAATTGTAATATTCTCCTTGTTTAATGTAAATATACAGTATATATCTATCTAATGTTGTACCTTATGTCTATTACCTCTTTGCGTAGCATATTTTATCATTGGTCCTCTGGCATCACATTGGGGCTATCTCCTGTTATTCTGATCTATGTCTTGCCACTGAACCCAGATGGCTCTGGAGGAGAGAATAAAACTGGTGACTTTGCATAGTCCTACTTTATTTAAGTCCAATAACTTGTAAGTTAAGACATCCTGATATCATTGGTCCTCTTCAAGAACAAACAACAACAGCAACAATCTGGAATCATGAATGAACTTTGTATTGATCATCATTACAGCTTTCAAGTGTATGGTTTTGTTTGTTTGTTTGTATTATATAAATACTTTTTCTGGTCCCACTCATCTCATTCTTCATCAGTCTGTACAAGTCCTCAGAATTGCTCACTCTTATAAAATCAATGTACTAGTGTGAATTATTCTGCTGGTTCTATTTCCTTCACTCTGCAGAAACCCTGAGAGTCTTCTCCTGTCAAATTAATTTTTGTTGCTTTTTGTTTATTTGTTCATTTGATTTTTCTGTTTTGATTTTGGGGGTTTGTTGTTATTTTTGATTAAATAAAAGAAGGCATTTTGGTTTTGACTAAGTAAAAAAAGACATTTGTTGCCTCATTTCTTACCTAGGTTTAATTACTGAAGGGGTGGTGCCTCAAACTGAAACCTGGGAAAGACCATAGTTTAAAAAGACCAAGGTTCTCCACTGCATCAGAACCATCTCTAGTCATTCTGATCTATGTCTTGCCACTGGATCAAGATGGTCCTGGAGGAGAGAAGCTGGTGACTTTGCACAGATTTCCCCCACTTCCAAGTCATGAACATTCTCTTCCTGATGTCATTGTCATCTTCAAGAATAATAAATGAATATCAATTCACATCTTCCCATATCCTTTTGCAATTATTTATTTTCCCGTTTCTTATACCACAAATATATTCCCTCACATTTATATACATCTTATTTAGTCGTTTTTCTCCCTGAGGCAATTGGGGTTAAGTGATTTGCCAAGGGTCACCTAGCCAAGAAGTGTTAATGGCTGAGATCAAATTTGAACTCAGGTCTTCCTGACTTCAGGGTTGGTGCTCTATTTGCTACACCAGCTAGCTGTGTCTTATTTAGTCTTTTCCTAATTGGTAAATTATCCCTTAGTTTTCAATATTTTTGCTACCACAAAAAGAACTCTTGATTATATTTGGAATTTCCTATGGCACAATACTATTCCATTACATTTATATATCATAATTTGTGCAACCATTTGCCAAATGTTTGTCACTTATTTTATTTTTTTATAACAAGAAATGACCATGTAAATATTCTTATATATATGGGCTCCTTCCCTCTGTCTTTGACTTCTTTGGGGTAAGTAATGGAACAGTAGTATTGTTCAGTCAGAATGTACATACAGTTTAGAGACTTTGGGGGTAGAATTACAAACTGTTTTCCAGAATTGTTGAACCAATTAACAGCTCCACCAATGAACTTGTGTACCTAATCCCCTCCAGCCACCCCTACAATTGCCATTTACTTGTTTTGTCAACTTTGTCACTGAGAAGTATGAGTTAGAAACTAAGTATTAGCCTAGAACCCAAGTCTTCTGACTGCTAAGTCTACTGTACTGGTGTTCATTCACAATGCACTATCAGTAGTCACAAATATTGTTTAATCACCTGCATTGTACAGAGCTAGAAAGAAATATACAATTCAATAAAATTGGGGAAAATGCAATTCAATTAAAAATTTCTAAGGAACTATTATGTGCAAGATAATATACTAAACTCTCAAGAAATGCCCGGATTATATAAGAAATGCTCTCTGTTCTCAAGGTAGAATATAATAGGGGAAGTAACCCTGGTGGTGATGTTTGTTAGAGTACTTTTAAGTGTTTGAAAGGGAAGGGATATATAAAAATAATACTAAATTATATATGGTAAGTGTATCATAGAGACACAAACAAAATATAATATGAACCGCAAGGAGGAAAAGGTCAAGAATTATTGGGTTGTTTAGGGAAGATTTCCTGGAAAAGATGGGTTTTTAATTGAGCTTTAAAAAGGAGAAGAATAATACATGGAAGGGACCAGAAGGAAATTTGGAGTAAAGCCCTGAGGAATAAACTGTTTCAAAATTCAGGGGAATAGAGATTATTTGGGAGTCAGATAAGCAATGATAATAATGGTAACTCACATTTATGTTGTGCTTTAAAATTTTTAAATATGCTTTTCTAGTTTTGTTATCCCCATTTTACAGATAAAGTACCTAAGGTTCAGAAAAGATTAAGTGATTTATCTAGAGTCACATAACTGATAATTATGAAGCAGAATATTTGACATGTTAAATACTGCAGGTGGGAGGGAAGATCAGAGAAGATAAAGAATTAGAAGGGGCCTTTAAAATTTGATAATTAGGAAGAGCCTTGGGACAGTAGAATAGTGAAGATAAAAACCAAATTGCAAGAAGAAACAAGACTGGGTGATGAGAAAGTGAAAGCACTGAGAATAGACACCTATGTAGTAAGTTGAACCATGAAGAGGTGGCAGAGATAATTGCTATCATGTAGATTAGGACAGTGTTCCCCATTCCCTTCCAAGAGGAAGAAAACTGTCCCTGAAAACTGATTGGTCCAGGAGTCTGGCTTGACTCTCCAGTCACCTAAGGTCATAAAAGAAACCAGAACTGAGAAGTCAGGGCAGCTCGGCTTGAGGGTTGCTGTCCCACTGTCTTGGAAGTTTCTATATTATTCAAACCAGACTAGTTTCTCTGTGGAGATGAATAGAGCCGCACCTATCTGAGCCAGAGCTGTATTTTTGCTGAGTATTCTTTTCTACTACAATTAAATAAAGCTCCTTTTGTTAAATGTTAGATGATCTCATGGTGTTCCAACCTCAAATCTGAATTACTAGACTGGTCATTTGCATTCACTCTGAGTTAATCAAGGCCCAAACAATGACTGGCTGGGACTTGGCCTGGGACCTAGTACTGGCCAATCAAGGAGAACCAGAGTCATTTGGATTTAAGGTATGGCCTTTAAGAAATCTATCCAATAAACTCCAAGATATTTTAAAAGTTTTCCACAATTTTATATAGATATAGATATACATAAATACACACATACATATATACATACACATATGTATATACATATAAATGCATATATATGTATACACAAAAATTCCTTTGGGCAGAGAATTTGGACCTAAATGGCTCTGGAAGAGAAAGTGAGACTGCTGACTTTGCACAGTCCACCCTCACTTAAATCTAATTCATTTGCATATTTTGGCATTACCTTTATGAAGTTATGGTCCTCTTCAAGAACAAAGGAGAAGAAGAAGAAGAAGAAGAAGAAGAAGAAGAAGAAGAAGAAGAAGAAGAAGAAGAAGAAGAAGAAGAAGGAGAAGGAGAAGGAGAAGAAGAAGGAGAAGGAGAAGGAGAAGGAGAAGGAGAAGGAGAAGGAGAAGGAGAAGGAGAAGGAGAAGAGAAGGAGAAGGAGAAGGAGAAGGAGAAGGAGAAGGAGAAGGAGAAGGAGAAGGAGAAGGAGAAGGAGAGGAGAAGGAGAAGGAGAAGGAGAAGGAGAAGGAGAAGGAGAAGGAGAAGGAGAAGGAGAAGGAGAAGGAGAAGGAGAAGGAGAAGGAGAAGGAGAAGGAGAAGGAGAAGAAGGAGGAGGAGGAGGAGGAGGAGGAGGAGGGAGGAGGAGGAGGAGAAGAAGAAGGAGAAGAAGAAGAAGAAGAAGAAGAAGAAGAAGAAGAAGAAGAAGAAGAAGAAGAAGAAGAAGAAGAAGAAGAAGAAGAAGAAGAAGAAACGACAACTACTAGACTGGTCTGAAGCCTGACAATATAAAAAGAAAAGAGAGGTGAGTTAGGAGTTAGATGAGCTGAGGTAGCCAAGGAAAGGCAAAAGGTGTTAGAGGTGGGCTCTTCCAACAAAGACCTTGCAGTCTAGTTTGAGGACACAAAATATATACATTAAAAATACCCAACTACCAATATAAGAAGGAACATTGAGCTATGTGATCCTAGGCATGTCGCTTTATCTGTAAAATGGAAATAATAATAACATTTAGTTCCCAGGATTACAGACAGCCAAGTAATGAAGTACATAGAGTACTGGACCAAGAGTCAGGAAGACTTATCTTCCTGAGTTTACACTTGCTAGCTGTGTGACCCTGGGCAAGTCACTTAACCCTGTTTGTCTCAGTTTCCTCATCTATAAAATAAACTGGAGAAGGAAATGGCAAACCACTGTAGTATTTTTGCCAAGAAAACCCCAAATGGAGTCACAGAGAGTCAGACTGACTGGGAAAAAACAAAACAAACAAAACAACCAAAGAGCAACAATACAGAATGGCATAACATAAATGCTAAATGACCGTTTGGATGTTGTCTGTATTGCAAGTGAAGTCTAAGAATTACTTGAGAGAGAGAGAGAGAGAGAGAGAGAGAGAGAGAGAGAGAAATTGGGCTCTGGAGCTTATAAGAACCTCATTATCACACACATCTTTTACCTTAAAGTGACTCCATCTAATTTACCCTCTGGATCTGGCTTCCAGAGTTTGGTTGAGACTTGCATGGGGTAGTGACCCTGGGTATATCACTTAATCCCAATTGCCTCAGAGAATCAGAACGAGATTTGCATGGGGTCAAAGTTAAGGGTGGGGGGAGAGGGGAGAGAGAAAAAAAATAAAAACAAAAAAAGAGTTCTAAATCTAAGAGTCAGGGGAAAGGAATTTAATTTTACTAACTTTTGGCAGCCTAACTGCTGTCATTATAGGACAGTCTTGCTTAGAAACTGGCCTTGACCCATAGACTGACTAGTGCACATCAGTATGGCACGTTGTCAGGTTGTTTGGAAGTCTATCTGAATCTGAAGTGAGTACTGAAGAACAGCAGCAGCAAAGTTGGAGCCCTAAGTCCTGAATATAGAGGACCATAAATGTCATTAATGTTAAAGGTTGGGGTCTTAATTATAAGTAATGAGAAGCAATTGGAAATTTTTGAGCATGGTAAAGCAGTATTTTGTAAAAATTAACCCAAGCCCCATAAACAGGATGATTTTAAATGGGGAAGAGAAGAGATTGGAGGTAGAAAAGAACCATTGGAGACCAATCAATTCGTGAGGTTTTGCTATTTTGTAGATAAATCCATTTTTCCACCCTTTGCTTCAAAGTCTCCCTTCTCCCATCTTTGGAGCCTAAGTTGAAAATCAGCATCAGCTCAGAACTGTCATTTCTCAGCTCTGAGAGCTCAGCATTGCTGGCTTGATAAGGGATGGGTGAGTAGTGCTGCTGAAATCTGGCTGGCCCAGCCTTTCTTGGGGTGTGTTAATCTTGCTCCCAGAATGGTGCCAGCTTTTCATGGAAGGCTTGAGATCCTCCTCCTCCTCCTCCTCTAGCTTCAGGGAAAGTTCAACCTGATTTAGACTTCTATGATAGTGCAAAGAATTTCTGAATGCAGGAGGTTACTCCAGGCTGGATTAAAAAATCCACTTTCATGCCAGCTGGGTTTCTGACAGAAATGCCACGAGCTGGCATCTAGCAGTATTACTTGGCTGGCAAAAGTCAGAAAACTTTTGATTTTTGCAGTTCACACCATGTAGCCTTCAGCATTTCACAGACTTTCCCAAATGACTCAAGGATTCTGAATGGGGGAGGAGAAAAAGGTGTGGATAGGCAGATAAGATTCCCTTTTTAAGATTTGGAATCCAGGGTGTTCCACTGATTTGTAGCTCCAGGGCAGACTGACTAATCACCTGATATTAGAATCATCCATTAATTATGTATTTCCCAACTAAAGCCCAATTGGCTATTGTCCATTAATTAGCAGCAAGTTAGTACACTGTGCCTCTGTTGACAGTTCTGTCCTTAGACTAACGATTTGTTTATTTAACTGAGGGCTACTTTCTCAATAGGACTTTCCTTAGCAAAACAAAAGTGGGTTTAAAAATAATTAGTCATTCAGAAGAAAAGGATAAAACATAAACCAATTTATCACTTTGTTAGGTTCAACAAATACTGTTTTGATATGCTAACAGTCCCTAAGGGACCCCTTCAGTTAAATGAACAAACCATTAAGTTGGGGACAGAAGTATCAGCACAAAGACAATCTAATGATTTGTTGATAGATGGGGCTTAATTAATGGGCATTAGCAATGGCATGTAAATAAATTGTATATATCCATCTTTGACCTAAATACTGTAGAAAGAAAGCAGAATGATCAAATGGAATCATGAATAAATAAGTGCAATATCTAGAGGAAATAGCATAATTAAATACATAAAATAAAATCCAAATGGAAAACTATGTATACAGAGCATAAATAGAGATGTAGTGCAGAAGAATTTACACTTTGATTTTAGTTGCACTACTTTCAAGTTCTTAATACATGCATAAACAGAAACCATTATAAAGTCATCTTATTTTACTCTTGCTTCTAGTTTACAATAGGTAGCTTTCAAGAACAAACACCTAATTTCCTTCTTCCTAACCAGAAAGCAACATGTCTGATCAGTCCAATGATCTTGTGATGAAGAGAGCCATCCACACCCAGAGAGAGGACTGTGGGAACTGTGTGGATCACAACACAGTATTCTCACTCTTTCTGTTGTTGTTTGCTTGCATTTTGTTTTCTTTCTCACTTTTTTTTCCCCTTCTTGATCTGATTTTTCTTGTGCAGCAAGATAACTGTATAAATATATATATATATATATACATATATTGGATTTAACATATACTTTAACATATTTAACATGTATTGGACTACCTGCCATCTAGGGGACGGGGTGGGGGAAGGAGGGGAAAATTTGGAATGCAAGATTTTGCAATGTCAATGTTGAAAATTTACCTATGCATATGTTTTGTAAATAAAAAGCTGATCTAGGCCATCATCAATCATCTTGAGTTTTGACTTGATGTCAAACTGGACTTCCATGATTTAGAAAGAGTGAATGATGCATTTGTGCAACTCTGACTCACTTAAATCCAATTCACAATCAAGACATCACCCGTGACATCATTGATCCTTTTAGGAAATGAGGAAGAAACTACCACATGAGACCATAGTGTTGTCTTCGCAGAGAGAAGCAGAATGGTCTCATAGGCAGTGATAACCAGGAAGTTATATATGAAAAACAATGTGCATTGAAGTGTGAGCTCTTAGGCTTATAACCTAGATGTAATATTCAACTTCATATTATCTCTCACCCTCTTTGCCATATTCACTCAATAACCTGCTGGTAGGTCTGCCTTCCTCAAGTCATTTCAATTCACATTCAACCACTAAAGTAATTTTCCTAAATCAAAGGTCAGATCCCATCATTCCCTATTCAATAAACTTCAGTGAATCCCTCTTGCCTCTAGGATCAAATACAAAATGTTCTGTTAGATATTTAAAGCCTTTTGTACCTAATTTCCTTCTACTTTCTAACTTCATTCTTAATAATTAATACACTTCAATTCAGTAACACTGGTCTGCTGGCTGTACTCCATATCTTGGTTTGGGGCATTGGGTCTGGTTGTCCACCGTGCTTGGAATTTACTTCTTCCTCTGCAGACTACTGACGTTCCTGACTTTCTTTATGTTCAAATTTAAATACCACTTTCTATATGAAGTCATTTTCAACTCCTCTTAATTCCAGCACCTTCCCTCTTTTCTTTATTTCCTATTAATTTCGTATAGGGTTTGTTTTATATATACATTCATTTACATGTTGTCTTCTTCTGTTAGATTGTAAGATTCTTATAAACCAAACAAGGCAGCCTGATACCAAGAAATCTATGTTACAATTAATGTTCTCTTGGTAGAATATTAGCTTAAAATAAACATTTAAGGATAAGTAATTTTTATTGAGTACTCTCAGCATGAATAGAATTTATTCTATCTAAGAGGGGAAGTTGTTGTCAAATAATTGTCAAATAATCACATGTAAAATGGCATTTAGTAACAGTATTAGGTACTGGTTATATAAAGGTACCAAAAATACAAAAGATTCAGACATATAACTTCGTACAATTCACATGGATATAAATATATAATGTAAGCATTTAATATAATTATTAAATGTGCTTATCATTCCATTAAAATCTTCATTTTCAAACAGTTGCTGAAAATGGCAGTTTCAAAAGAAACTATAACAAAAGAAATTATAATATTCTTAAGGGCAGAGCTTGTCTCTTACTTCTTTCTATATTCCTACCAAATATTCACTGATTGGTTGTTTGATTGGTCTCCCTGTCTCAAGTCTCTCCCCACTCAAGTCCATCTTCCTAAATAATCTTCCTTAATAAAATCCATTGACTTCCAATCACCTCTAGGATCAAATATGAAATTCTCTGGCCTTTCACCATCTGGCCCCTTCTTCCTTTTCAATCTTTTTTACATTTTACACCACCTTCTCCCACCTACTCTGAGATCCAGTGGCAATGGCCTCCTTGCTGAAAAAGACACTTCAACTTCTAAATCTGGGCATTTTTACTGATGGTTCCATATGCCTGGAATGCTCTTTCTCCTCATTTCTGCCTAAAGCTTCCCAAATTCCAGCTCAAATACCACCTTTTACAGAAGGCCCCTGCTGGTCCCCCTTAATTCTATTCCCTTTCCTCTGCTGATTACCTTCAATCATTTGATTGTGTATAACTGTTTGCATATTGTTTTCCTCATTAAGCTATACACTCCTTGAGAAAAGGAGTTTTTCTTTGTATCCCCAGAACTTTGCCAGGACATGGTGCATAGGATACCTTTAATAAATGTTTATTGACTGATGTGCAGTTTATGAAAGCCAAACCTTAGTTAGCTCTTAGCCCAGATTTTGCTATGGATAAAATAAGGAAAGTAATGAGGCTTATCTTTGGAGCTTAATAAAAATGTCTACAGACTGATATTAAGCTGTAAGAGTCCAGTAAGGACAAGAATAATTAGGGAAAGTTTCAAGAAATAAGTAGTTATTGAAGTGAGCAGGATTCGGAGGCATCAAGGACAGAAGAAAGGACATCTGAAGCAGAACAAGAGGTTCAGAGGTGAACCCCAATCTGATGTATTCCATACTTCTGTCTGGTTTTCTTTACAAATATTAACTCATGGTCCTAAAAAACCCTGGGAAGTAGAGATGCCATTTTCATGTCTCTCTTTATCTGCACCTGCATTGTCAACTGATTGCTGCTTACATTTGAGAAAGATTGAGGTAAGGGAAGTAAGTTTTAGGTAAATTTTTAAAAAGAAGAAAAGATAAAAGAAGCTAAGAGGACATTTCAAGGGCAAAGAATATCAACTCCAAGAAATAGTGGGGAAAAAATATAATTGACTGTTGAGTCTATCTCCAATTAAATTGAATTTAGTCAACATTCAGTAGTTTAAGTTGACTGGGTAATGGAACTAAACTCTGGGGGAATACAAAGAAAAGCAAAAGCAATCCCTGCCCTCAAGGAGCTTATATCTGAAGGAAGAAGACAATATACAAATAACTGAGGTATGAATAAAATGTATTCTGGTTGGATGAAAGGTGATCTTCTAGGGAAGTTATTAATGGCTGTGGAGATGGAGGAAAGAACAGGACAGGTATTCTACAGAAAATAAGAGTTGGTCTGGAAGGAAACCTGGAAAGAAGAGGTGGAAGTAAGAGGGTGGAGAAGGAAAGAGAATAAGCATTTATATGGCTTTTATTGTGTATCGACTCTGTGCTAAGTGCCTTACAAATATTTCATTTGATGCTCACAAACACCCTTCCAAGTAGAGTCAAACTTAAAGAAAACTGGGTGTATGTGGGGCAGGGAGGGGGAGGAGGTTATCAGTTATTATCTCCATTTTCCATTTGAAAAATCTGAGTATTCCAGGCATTCTAGACAATCTATGCAAAGGAAAAGAGATAGTGCCATGTTCAAGGAATATCAATTAGTCCAGTATAGTTGGATCATAGGTTTGTGCAAGAGAAATGGGGCCAAGTTAGGAAGAGCTTTAAATGCTAGACAGGGAACTTAGTGGTATTTATTGAGCAGAGGGGAAGGAGCTGGAGGAGAAGGGCCAGGTGACATGAGCACTTTAGGAAAATTACTTTGGCAGCTGAATAGAGAATGGATTGCAGAGAATAGTACTGGCAGGGAGACCAATTAGAAGATTATTTCAACAGTCTAGGTAAGAGGTGATGAGGGGGTTGAATCAGAATGTTAGTGGCTGAGTAAATATAGAGAAAGAGGTGTAGTTCAGGTAAAAATGACATGATTCATCAGTGCTTTGGATGTGTGGGGTAACTGAGAGTGAAGAGTTGAAGCATCTGACTAAGGGAATAGTGGGGGTTTTCATCAGCAAAAAGCAAATTTAGGAAAGGAGAGAATTAGGGGAGGGGGAAAGATAATGAGCTTGAGATGGATATTTAGCGTTTGAGATGTCTAAAAACATTTATTAAGCATCAACTGTACAGAAGGTATGTGGTGGCCATGTGTGTGTATAAAACCCTATATATTTAATGTTTGATTCATTCCAATTTACCATACGTATTTCCACAACCCTAGTTCACATTCTCTCTAATGTGGATTTAAAAAAAAAAAAAGTCTTCTAATCCATTGTGAAGAAGCCAGTCCTGCATCTCACACCTTGCTGACCTAAATCTCCCACACTCTTTAACCTAATTATACTCCCTTCTCTTCTGTGTTCATTGCCGCTATGTTTTATTATTACTAATAATAGCTAACATTTATATATCATTTTAACTTACATGATTCTTATAGCAACCCTGGGAAGTAAAGAATACAATTCAAGATATGCCCATGCATATTACAATACAAAACAATACAAAATATGCTTATATATATATAATATATATATTTACAATATAATATATGCCCATATGTTACAATTCAATGCAATATATGCCCATATTACTGTGCAATATATGCCCATTTTGTAGATGAGGAAACTGAGGCATAGAGAGATTGGGTGACTTATCTGAAGTGGGATTTGAACTTAGCTTTTTCTGACTCCAAGATCGATTACCTCCCTAGTTCTAGTATCTAGTATTTCTTTGGTATTTTTATTCTTTCCCCCCCCCAAAAAAAGTGCTAGTTTTTTCACTCTTTTCCAAAACAGTGCTAGTTTTTAAAAATTATGAACTAAAAATCATGAGAAATAAAGATATTCATATATGAAGTATTATATATGAAACCATGAATATTACATATAACTTGTATATGTATATGTGTATAGATATTTATCTATATCTAAACATAAGAGCACCAACATTTCTCTGCTTTTGTCTCATGAACGTCCTTCTGCACTTTTTTTTTTAACATTTTCTAAATATTTCATCAATGTTCTTTTCCTTTTTCTTTGTTTTTGTGTCCTAAGCAATACCCCCAAATTCTCTGCCCCCAAATAAAAGCCCTTCCTTGTAATAACTATAGTCCAAGCAAAGCAATTTATGTTAACTCAGCCAAGTTTGGAAATGTATGCTCATTTTCTATCCATGATGCATCACTTTTCCCACAAGGAGAGGGATTCATGCTTCATCATCAGCCTTATAAAGCTCTACTTGCCTCTTTCTCTGCTAACTCAAAGTTTCCACACCCTCCCAACCACAAGAGTTTATCTTTAGGGGGTTATTTTCTGAGGGAAAAGAGACTATAAAAATTCAGAAATAAGACAATGGAGTAAGGTCATTAGCAAGATGAAAGAAAACTCTACAATCCCCACAAAGCTGGGACTAGGTACAGTTGTCAAAACTCAGACACATGACTCCGTGGTTCATCTGTAGGATGCTGGGCACATCTCCAAGACTCAGATCAGCTCTTAGATGAAATCTACGTCCTGGTTCTTAAGCAATACAGAATCAGACTTGTGTAACCTGACCCAAGCCACTCAGGAAAACACAGGTGCACTACATGTGCTTCGGACCTCCTTCTCCAGAGGTACACAGACCTGGGCCAGACACCACAAAATCAAAGGAGACAGAAGGGAAAAATATGAGCTACTGCCAAATTCATCTCTCTAATGCACAGTTTGATCATTTCACTGATCAAAAATTGTTAACAGCTCCCCATTCTTTCAAATCGCATGCAGGGGTTGGTGGGAATGATAAAAGCAATTGGCATTTCTATAGTATAATAAGGTTCACAAAGCATTTTTCTACCCACAATCCTGACAAGGAGACAATGCAGGTAATTGTTATTCCCACTTTGCAGATATAAAAACTGAAGCCCAGAAATGTTTAAATTAGTTACCTAGCACCAAAGAAGCTAATAATTGAACTCGAATATCCTTACTCCAGGACCAGTGTCCCATTACACTATACTGAAAAGTCTGAACCAGTAATTTGGGGTATTATAGCTCATCATCTCTATTTCTTTAAAGTCTTGTTGATAGCATCCTCACCATCAACCAGGAAAGGGTCTAAAGCTTTGTTGCTAAGGATTCTCAAAGGAGATTCTTAGTAGTGTCTTTATGACTACCCCAGTTGGTCTGGGGGATTCGGCACTAAAAAGCTGGTGGAAATGGGGTTTAGCATCTCCTGAAAAAGAGTAATCTGTACCTCTATTATCTTTGCCAATTTAATTGGAAACAAGGAAATTTCCTCAGTATTGGAGAGGAGCAGAAACAAGACAGTGTTGAATTTCAAAGAGTTTATAATCCAGTAGGTAAGAAAAGACTATACATACATAACTATCATGGATACAAAATAAAATGTCATATAGCAAAGGTGTCTAAACAATGTGCTAGAAGAAAAACATGTTTGATTCATTTAAAATTTATTAACCACTAACAAAACATACAAATAAAAATAAAATCTCATAAATCCTTAATGTAAATTATATTTTTGCAAAGTATGACAAAATAAATCAACATCAGACTAAAAAGGTGTTCACTGTGTCCCTTCAAATCCATCTGAAGTTCCACTATCTTTGATTTAATTATGTGTATATGTATGTATGTATATGTATATCTATATATGTATATGTGTGTGTATTACGACAGGTGACTCAGTGAATAGAATACTAGCCCTAGCTTTGACTCTAACCTCAGACACTTACTATGTGCCTCTGGGTAAGCCGCTTAATCTTGTTTGCCTTAGTTTCTTCATTGGCAAAATGAGCTAGAGAAAGAAATGGCCCACTACTTCATCATCTTTGCCAAGAAAACCCCAAATGGAGTGAAAAGTTGGCTACAACACACACACACACACACACACACACATATATATACACATGTCAATAGACCTGTAATTGTAAATGCAATATTCTGGTTTGCTGATCTTGCTTTGAATCATTTCACATATTTCCTTTTATTCTTCATGGTAATTTTTTCCTTTTATGCTGGGAAGCATAGTATAGTAGATAGAGAATCAAGGCCAGGAAATCCTGGGTTTCAGTCCTACTTCCGGGGATTCCATTCTTGCTATGTTACTTAAGCAAATCACTTAAACCACACAATGCTCTGGGAAACTCTCTAAGGCTTGTACAATTTTAAAAATTAAATTAGATTTTTATTCTGAACCTTAAAAACATAAAATAAAATGATCCTTTTTGCATCTATTGTTGATTGAGAAAGGATTACATACAAAACTGCAATTTTTCCTTTATGTAAAGTTTCCTTTTTTAAGGTATATAGTAAATTCAACACATAACTTTTAAAGGCATCCTGATTTTTCTGTCTAAACTTCCTTCTGTTCTCCACTGTTTTTGAAGGGAAAGGGGTAGAGAAGGAGGATCCTAGCTTTATACCCCTGCTTTTTCTCATTGTCAATGAAAAAAAGACATCGTTGTAACAAATTAAATAAATTCCCAGTTTACCAAATGGGTCTCATTCTGCATATTGATCCAGTGCCTCTCTGTTTCAAGGTGTATTGTAAGACCTTCATGGGTCTTTTCCACTTGTAGCTGGCCATTTCTTTGATCAGAATTTTTAGATATGACTAGAAGTTATAGAAAGGGTACAAACCCATATTGATTGTGGAAGTTTCCTCTCCTGGGTGAGCATTCTATCACTCAATTACAGAACCTATCCCTATGCTTATCATTTTTATACTGCCATAACATTTAATTATATTAATGCATAATATTTTACTTATATGTTCCCAAATTGTTGGACATACAGGTTATTAACAGGGGCTCTCTCAAGTACTTTATCACTTCCCACTAATTACACTCCATATCCAAACTCTGGAAGAACTCATATACTTTTTTCTACATGCTTCCTTTTTTTGTGCAGCCCTACCTACTGAGGGCTAAAAAGCTGGTGAAATCCAGCATCTACTTGTCATTACAAAGCCTAGAATACTGACACAACTCCATGACAGCACCGGACTCCAGGACCACAAAACGTCTCCATTCAGCCTCACAGGGAGGGAAGCTGTCTTCTGTTGAACTCGAGAACACTCATTTCCACACACACCCAAAATTCAATGCCCAATTTCACTTTATTTTATTTTATTTTTTTGCTGAGGCACTTGGGGTTAAGTGATTTGCCCAGGGTCACACAGCTAGGAAGTGTTAAATGTCAGAGACCAGATTTGAATTCGGGTCCTCCTGACTTCAGGGCTGGTGCTCTAATCACTGCACCACCTAGCTATCCCCAATCTCACATTATAATGGAAGAATCCAATTCCAAGATTCATGGATTTGAGGAACCACTTCTTCCATATGTGCATCCCCCAGTATTCCACTCGCTATAAACACACTCAACGCTGCTCTCCCTTCTATGCATCCCATTCTACTTCCCCTCATCCAGTACCCACTCCACATACTATCAAAGTTACATAGTAGGGCTGAATCTCACAGTGCCATATAAAGAAGGATTACCAGTATCACAAAAACAGGTTCTTTTATAGATTGGGGGTGATTGTTTTATTTTTCCAATTATAGGTAAAGACAATTTTAAACATTCATTTAAAAATTTTTTTATTTCCAAATATTCTTCCTGCTGCCTTCCCCTCCCCTCCCTAAAAAACAATCATGTAAAAACATATTTCCATATTGTCATATTGTGAAATAAGAAAAAGACCAAAAGAGAGAGAAAAAGCATAAAAAAGATAAAATGAAAAAAGTATGCTTCCATCTGCAGATTCCATCAATTCTTTCTTTGGTTGTGAATAGTATTTTCCATCATGACCAGGGACAATTCTTGTTTATGTTGAATAGTTGTTGGTCACCCTTTACAATTTTCAACTCTTGCAATTATTTCACATTTTCAACTCGTATGGATAAAGTATCTATGAATATTGTGCTTTCTCCTCCCTTCATCAGTTCTCTGACTCTTATTTATATAATATCATAGTGCTTTAAAAAAAAAAGATTGTGTCAATTTAGGGTTCCACCAATAATGTACTACAGTGATGATTTTCCTCAAAGAACCATCCACAGTAAATATTATCATTTTGTTTAATTGCCCCATTTTAATAATTGTGAAGTGTATAAAACTATCTTGGTTTGCTTTTTTTTTTTTGGTGGGGGGATCAATACAAGAAATCTGAGAAGAGAAAGGTCACTTTGGGGAGAGCAGAGAGGAGGAGTCAGGAAGGACTTCTTTCACAAGCAGAAGAATTTCACTGGGTAAAAGAATTGGAGGAAATGTGTCCAGATATTGGAAATGGCCTGACTGAATCTATAGAAATGACAAAGATGAATGAAATTGGGTAATACTAAGTAGTTCAGTTTAGTGTCACTAATAAAGGAAAAACTAACACTCACTTTTGTATCTTCTTATGAAAATAAAAAATTATGAAAATCTTCAGAAACTAAATTTCCCTTAGTTATCTAGTGTCTCATTTGGACACAGTTTACATTTATATTAGCAAATTTAATGCAATCAGCATTTATTAATCTCCTGCTATTTGTCAGGCCATATACTAGGTGCTGGAAATATAAAAAGAAGCTACAATGAAGTTCCTGCCCCCAAGGAGTTTAAAATAAAATTGGGGGCTGGATGAGGAAAAAAAGATGTGTATGTATATTATATATATATATATATATATATATGATATTTAGAAGGTAGTAGTTCAAAAGATAAATCAAAGCAAGTGGCATAAGAAATTCTAAAGAGTAGAAACTTTCAAAATGAAAAAAAAATCTTTACAAGTTGTGATTGGGGTTATTATGATTAGCTCTACTTTCTCTAATTGAAGGACAGATTAGATAATTTGAGATTCATTCAAGGCTTTACCATTCATCATCTATCCTTTCTGTGATCAAAACTCCTTGAGGTAGAAAAAAAGCTGACCAGGAAGAAGTGAGTTAACTCATAAGATGAGAAGAATGGGTCTGAAAATAAAATAAAATTTAGTTTAAAAAGAAAAACAAATTAATGCAAAGAATACTAAAAGCAGAAGCCCTGTAAAAATGGCAGTTGTCTCTGCCACTAACTAATTGTGTGATCATGGACAAATTCCATGTCTCAAATGAACTATTAATATATGAATATATTTTGTCAAGTAATCCATATGTATTTATAAAATAGTATGAATATATGTTGTCAAGTAATCCATATGTATTTATAAAATGGCATGAATATATTTTGTCAAGTAGTCCATATGTATTTATAAAAGGGTAAGTATGAATTTATTGGAGGTAAAGTATCTTGTTAGTTGTTTTGTTTGTTTGTTTGTTTGGGTTCCAGGTAAATTAGCAATATCCACTATAATAAGTTGGCTGCTAGGTGGTACAGTGGATACCTGGGTCTAGAGTCAGGAAGATTCTTTTGTCCTGAGATCAAATCTGGCTGCAGACATTTCCTAGATTGTGACTCTGGGCAAGTCACTAACCCTATTTACTTAATTTCCTCATCTGTAAAATGAGCTAGAGAAGGAAATGGCAAATCACTTCAGCATCTTTGCCAAGAAAATCCAAATGGATTCATAAAGAGTTAGACACAACTGAAAAACAATTGAACAACAGCTTAAATGGGAGAAACCAATAATAGAGAACAATACTAAATCTGATTATAAGTACCTACAATGGTAGACAACTCTATTCCCTAAGTTGGAAAGAACCAGGACCCTTTAGATCCATTTTCAGTAAATTCTAAAACTGCTTAAAAATAGAACTGCTAATCTGAATACTACATTTCTAATCTCATCTTCCAAGGTTTTCTTGGCAAAGAGAGCGGTATGAAGGGGGTGAGAATGGGGGGAAATAGTGATAGGAATGGCTATGTCTATCATATATGTTTAGACTTGCTCACTTTAGGTGTTAGGAATATACCTAAGTATCAAACTGAAGATTTCATGTCTGAGGTAGGTAAAACCTAAGAAAGGTCCCTTCCTCACTTGCACCTAATCCAAGCATTAGCTCTTTTATTAAATACATAACCAATTTGAAATCCTTTCCACAAGTTTCCCCCTTCATTACATGTTGATCCCTAAGGCTAAGTAAGCGGTCTCAGCAACTGCCTGGGGCTTTTTCCAAGCCCTTAGTAAGTATTATTACATAATACTCATAACCATTTAATTATAAGCATTTGATTACCTACCTCCTGCTAAGAAAAAAAAAAGGAATTTTAAAAAAAAAACTATAGTCCTAAAACCCCAGTGATGATATGGAACATCTCCTTTACTGATCTCCAGAATGGGGGTAGTGACAGATTCTATAACATTTTGCAAGAAAGGCCAACAGAAGAGCTGAGATCTCTCTCTATTCAGTTGCTTTTACAATGTGTGAACCTCCTTCATCTTTGTCTCTCCTTGAAGGCTGAACAAAATTCAGATGCTTCCTGATTTGGGGATGGCAGGCAGTTATGGCTGATTTGCCAAAAAATTCAGTACAGAAAAGTATTTACTGAGTGTAATGCCTTCTCTTGGAACCAGACCTAACCTCTCTTTTCACATGACTGGAAAAGGCATTGTGTGGGAGACAGAAATGCCAGTCTATTGTCTCCAGAGTACAATTCCAGAAAGAAGACCTGCGTTGTTCAGCCCCACTAAACAAGAATGAGCCCTAAATGATCTCGAGCATTCCAATCCATCCGTCCCACATCCAGATAATTTCCTTTTAAAGCTGGAATACAAAACCTGAGCCTGCCATTTACAGGTTAAATTGACTTCTCCATTCTCCTCCTACTCCTTAGCTTCTTTAATCTTCTTCCTCTTCATCCCTGCCATCTCTCACATTATGGAGATGGGGGAAAGAGCATCCCAGAGACCACATGGATTATCAATTGTGTGTGTGTGTGTGTGTGTGTGTGTGTGTGTGTTTCCTTATTAAAAAAATTTAAACCTAGCAAGGATTTACTCCTTAATTAGCTAGCAGGAGAGAGATTTCTTCACAGGGGGATAGCAGGTAAGAGGCAGTGTCTTTAAAATGGCTTCCACTATTTCCGTCCTTTGGCAAATTGTCACATGAAAAAGATGTGGATTGGGGATTCCCCGGTGAGATCAGCCCATAGTCTTGGAGAAGCTCATAATGTTAAACTGGAATTTCCCAAACTATTTTTGGAAGATATGTAAGTCTGAGTATACTAGATTTGAAAATATTTTCTCCCCTTTGCTACCAACAACACCAGCAAAATGGCTGCCAACAGTGGGAATTGGTAAAGAAGGCAAAAAGATACCAATTCATTACAGAGAAGGCTCCAGGCAAAAGTGGTTACAGAAAGCATAATCTTCCAACCAAGAGAAGGCTTTGCGTTCCTATCAAACACATTTTACTCTGTGTCAAAGGAAATCCAGACTCGGTTCTCCTAAACTTAGTGTTTCTAGTTTCACTTAATGTACTATCCTGTCAATAAGGGGATAATGCTAGTGACCCACACTTACCAAATATAGCTAAGAGTTTATAGATAAAATACAATAAACAAAAAAATCACAGAAGAAAAATTCAGGCAGAAAACAGAATCATTCAGCTAACATGTTTAAAAGATGATGTTTATGTGCTTTACAACTTGGGCAAATTTTAACTTTTTTTTAAACAACATCACAAAGAGACAGAATGTTCATTCCCTCTCTGCTTCACATCTTTCTGCCTTTAAAACTACACAAATCAGAAGAGAAATGGACCTCTTTTTAAGGTACAATAGGAAACTTCAGTATCCTGGCTTATATTTATATTATAACCATAAAGATATGGAATCTCTTATAATTGAAAACCAAACAGGCTTTCTGCAGTGAAATATCCAGGCTATGTTGAAAAGGCGTATTTTAGGCTATAATTGTGCAACTTTGAATTTTCTATAAAGCATCCAAGGCTCATTTAACTATAAGACCTATCCTCTGCAAGTTTATGGAGTTAGAAAATTTTTTCTCCATCTCACTTTTCATCCCTTTCAGTATTCCTCTTCCCAGCTTACTGTCCATTTGCTTTCTCTCTCTGAGGCAAACAGGGTTAAGTGACTTGTCCAGGGTCACACATCTAGGAAGTGTCTAAGGCCAAACTTCTTCTCAGGAATGCTTTCTGATTCCAATCTGGGCATCCTATCCACAATGCCACCGGTTTTGCCACAAAACAGTCACATTTACATAAGTATGCAAAGTACAACTTCTACAACAACCCCAGCATATAGACAACAGTGTAATCACTAGATAATACTTTGGTAAACCTATTACTTCATATTGTACAATGCCGTATTTTACTAACTTCACTAATTTTTTATTCTACAACATCATACAAAATGTTAGAACCTTGAGTTTCAAAGAAGAATGCATTATTAATTCCATGTCCCTGAATGCACCCAGTGAAACTAGCTTTCTGACTTTGAAATATCCTGATAATCTCTGGTACTTCAAAAGAAATGGCAAGTTTTTTTTTTTTATTATATTTGAGCTATGAACCCTTAGCTCTTCTTACTTAGAATAGACATAACTACTTCACTTCCTGAGCATTATCTTCTTGTAGAGAGGATAGAAGAGTCCAATTTTAAAATGAATTTGGAAATGGTATACTTTAAACACTATTTTCTTGTAACATTTTCAGGAGATGCGATATGTTACGACAGTTTTGCTCGGTTTACACACACACACACTAATAGAGTCAATGTGTTAATAATATTTATACCCTCTATCTCACAGAACTGTTGTAAAGACAGTGCACATATTCCCCATCCTCACCCTACCAACTCCCACCCACATCCTGTACATGATAGGTAGATGTGGCTTAGCCTCCTGGAGCGGGCCGGACAGGGGGGAGACAGGATTTCATTTTTATCTTTGCATCTCCAGCCTCTTGTACTACATCTGGCACATAGTGGGCATTTTAAAACCTGCAGGTTGATTAAAAGCGTTTTTAAGAACTTAGATTCAAGATGAGGCTCTCCCAGTAAATAATCATAAAACCCAATGAGAGTCGATTAATAATTTTGAGCCCCAGTTTTTCCACTCTTTAAAATGGGAATGATAAAACCTACTCCTATTTCACAGTTGTCAGGATCAAATGAACAGGTTGTATGTGAAGCACCCTGTCACTTGAAAAGCCAGATATGAGATGCTAAAACCATTTCCCCAATCCAACCTGAGGCAGCTAGATGATAATGAATGGAGCATGGAGACCTATGTCCAAATCAAGCCTCAGTTACTTATTAGCTGTATGACTGTTAACAAATCACTTAACTTCTGTCTGCCTCAGTTTCCTCAACTGTAAAATGGTAAAAATAGCACCTAGATCATGAGGATCAAATGATGTATTTGTAAAGCATTTAGCATAGAAGATTTTTTTAAAATGCTCATTTCCTCCTTCTCCTCTCAAAAAAAAAAAAAAAAACAAAAAAAACAAAAAAACCTTTTCAATCCAACCTTCCTTACTTGATACAGTATTACAGAATGAGTTTAGTTGTTACTTAATATATTTTACAGTGCTAGTAAGGGAGATCTGGGTTCGTGTATGTCTGAAGTACTGTATATTCTTGGGCTCTATCCATGATGTCTTGACTTATAGCCACCCTTTTTATTTAACAATCCTCCTAACAAAAAAAAATGGCTGAATGAATTTCACTAATCTCCCCTATTTAGTAGAGCATCAGTTAGCAGGGAATTCATAGACAAAGACTTAAGTATATGCAAATCACATGCAAATCACTGCTACCTTCCAGTGGATGACACTTTTTTTTCTGCTCAGCCCTGCCTTACTGACTTTTGAAAAATGAAAAAATTGAGAATCTTTCTTGATTTAAAAAAAAATCCTGATAATTGCTGTGCAGTAGTACCTTTATAATATTGTGTGTATAGATAATAGATACATACATACATACATACACACACTCCTGAAGAGTTTGATCCATTTTTCAGGAACTAAGAATCATGCTTGTGCTTGTCAAGTGTTTTACTAACCAGGAAGGAATGAAGACCCTGGATCACAGAATCTTAGGTCTACAGCTAGAAAGGAGCATAGAGGTAATCTAATCCAACATCTTCCCTTGCCAGATGAGAAAACTGAGGCCCACAGAGATTAAATGTCTTGTTTACTAATCATACAAACTCTATTTTGTTGGTTTTTTCATAAAACCAATTCTTAGTTTTATTTATTAATTCAATAGGTTTCTTACTTTCAATTTTATTAATCGTTCCTTTTATTTTTAGAATTTAAAGTTTGGTATTTGATTGGGGGAGGGATTAATTTGCTCTTTTCTAGCTTTTTTAGTTGCAAGTATCATACAAGCTCTGAGTGGCAGAGTTGGGATTTGAACTCAAATGCTGTGATTCCAAGCTCATTGATGATTCCACTGCAGAGCTGAGGATGTGTGCTATTTTTTGTGGGCTAAACTAAAAGTTCTTCATATACATGAATTCTCCTAGATATGAATATTTGTAATTTTAAAAAATCTTAAATGGAATATTTTTGAGAGAGGATGGGTACAAACTTATTACTTTTCTAAACTATATATAACTCTCCCCCATTTTGCAGAAAAAGAAACCAAAGTACAGACAGATCATATAGACACAGGGTAGAGATGAAAGGGGCTTTGCAATCCATCTAGTTTGACCTCATCATGTGACAGATAAGGAAATTGAGGCTCAGAGAAGTAACTTGCCAATGTCACAGAAGTAATAAATGGCTCTAGGGCTAGGATTTAAATTTAAATCCTCTGACTATAAATCTATTCTTTCTCCTAATATATCATAGTGATTTCTTTCCTCATACTTTCTTGGTTGCCTAGGTACTATGGGGGCTTTTTGGACAGTGACTATCCAAGACAGCAAATTGTGTAGCTCAAAAATTTTCTAAAGATAAGGTTAAAGTTTCACAAAAACCATCCTCAATCATTGGAATTAGTAATAAAGTGGCATTCCTCTTGGCGCCTGACATCTCAAAACAAGATCTGAAGGTTTATTTACAGAAAGAGGGCTTAAGCTTTTTTTTTTGGTATGACAGATTCCTTTAGCAATCTGGTGAAATCTATAGACCCCTTCTCAGAATGTTTTTCAATGCATAAAATAAAATGAATAGGATTATATTGAAATACAAATGTGGAAATATTTTTTAAATAAATTCATGGATCTCTGGTTAAAAACTTCTGATCTAGGGGCTGTCTTGGAAAAAAAGCAGTAATCAAGAAGGAACAGAAGAATTCCAAGGGCTAAGTATGCATATAATTACATGATTCCAGGATTCATAAAACATAAAAACACTGAATTGGAAGAATATTTAAAAGTCCTTAAGTCCTGATTTCCACTGGCTAGAGCAACGTTTTCTATAATAATCCTGAGAGAATCATCCAGATTTTGGTTGAATACCCAGACTGATGTGCAACTCATAACCTTACAGGGCAGCTTACTTAATTTTTTGATAGTTCTGAATGTGAGAAATTTTTCCCTTATGGACATAAGCATCAACATATACCCTTATTACTTTTACACATTATTCCTAGTTTTAGAGCTGCAATGTCTAATCTTTCATTCAATTGACAAATCCCAAATACTAAAAGATAGCTATTATGTCCCTCCCAAATTTTTTCTTCTCTAAGCTATTCGTGCAAATTCCTTCAATTTTTCTTCATATGACACAGTTTTGTGTCCTTTACCATACTTCCCCCCCCATTCTGCAAAAATCTCCCTTTAAGTGTAGTGCTTCAAACAAACTCCAATCTAGAAATAGTATGGCCAATGCAAGCAGCAAGCAGTAGTTGTCTTGCCTCTTATTCTGGACACTATTTTTCTTTTTTTTTTAAGCTTTTTATTTTCAAAACCTATGCAAAGATAATTTTCAACATTCACCCTTACAAAATCTTGTGTTCCAGATTTTTTTCTTCCTCCCTTCCCCCTACAAAAATAGGGTAACTAGCTGGCAATTAATTCAATACATGTTAAACATGTGCAATTCTTCTATACATATTTTCACAATTATGATGCTACACAAGAAAAAGCAAATTTTTTAAAAATGAGAAAGAAAACAAAATTCAAGCAAACAACAACAAAAAAGTGAAAATTCTATGTTGTGATCCATACTCAGATCCCATAGTCCTCTCTCTGGGTACAGATAGCGCTCTTCATCACAAGACCATTGGAACTGCCCTGAATCTATGATTTTGCTGTTGCTGAGGACACTATTCTTCAAAGAAAATAACTTAATTTGGCATCCATATCTCACTGTTGATTCAATGAACTTTTTTGATCTGCTAAAGCCCTGAAGATTATTTTCCATGTGAATTTCTATTAATCCACAGCTCCTCATCCTATGAACTGATTTCTTTTTAACATAAGTGCAAGATTTCATATTCCATAGAATCTTAGAAGCTAGAGAAGAATTTCAAAGATCACCTAGTCTGACCCCTAATCAATGACCAAATATTATATTAAGCACCTATTATATGTCAGACATTGTGCTAAGTCTTAAAAATATGAAGACAGAAGTGAAAACAGTTTCTGCCCTTAAGGAGCTTATACAAAAAGATGATAATGTATGCAAAATGAATGTTAAATAGTCTGGGGAGGTAGTGTATTGAGAGATAGGAAGATCATGAAAGAAGTTCACCTGGAAGGTGATGCTTGAGCTGAGTCTTGAAGGAAACCAGTGACTCTGAAAGGCAGAGAAAAGGAGGAAATTCATTTCCAATCATGGGGGACAGTTGGCACAAGGGCATGGAAACTTAAGTATACCTTTTCATACCTTTAAAATTGCATCATATTAATTTTGATCCATGGATTCGGCCTGTTGGATCTTTGGGGCTTTTGTTTTTGCCACACAAATGCAAAGTATGAAGCATTCTGGAATCTCAGAGGCACAATAACACTTAGAAATCAACTAATCAAAGCACCTCACTTTAGATATTAGTAAAATGGGGCACAGTGACTTGCTAAAGAGAGCTAACGTATCCAACGTTCCTTCTAGCTCAATGTCATCTGAAACTTTGCTAAGGATATAACTATTGTACTCATATGGCATTTCAATACTCCAAAAGATCTGACTGACTCAATGAGTACTCTCTTCACTGATACAGATCACAACTATCTTAGGGGATGATTTCATAAGATGTTGTAGTAGCCAAACATTTCATTACCTAGTGGCCAACATTCTGATAATGAGCCTCTCTGGGCTTAGCTAAACTAGCAACAAACTGATAGCTCCTGACTGGGCCTGTTCTCAAAGGCTACCTAACGTAGTTGGATGTCAAAGTTTATTCAATTCAACAAACGTTTATGATTTATTTTAAAATTCTATTTTGTTTTCAGTTCTGCATTCTCTTATTTCCATTTTCACAATCCCCCATTGAGAAACAAGGGAAAAAATAACAACCCTGTTGAAAACATGTATAGTCAAACACAGCAAATTCTTGCATCAGCCATATCCAAAACAACAACAGCTGTCTCAATCTTTACTCTGATCATCTCTCTATCAGAAAGTAGTTACCATATTTTATCATGAAGCCTCTGGAATTGTGATTGGTCATTGTGTTGATCAGAGTTCTTAAGCCTTTTAAAGTGATTTGGCTTTGTAGTATTGCTGTTACTATATAAATTCTTCTCCTAGTTCTATTATTTCACCTTGTATCAGTTCATATAAATCTTCACAGGGTTCTCTGATAGGATGTTCTTTATCAATTCTTATAACACAATAGTATTCCGTAAACTTTATATAGCATTCCCAATTGATGAGTATTCTCTTGATTTCCAATTCTACCAAGAGAACTGTAATAAATATATTAAGATATATGGGTCCTTTCTTTTGATATCTTTGAGAGACAAAGCAATGGTGTTATTGGGTCAAAAGGTATAGACAGTTTACTAGCTTTGGGGGGCATTGTTCAAGTTCCTTTCCATAATGGCTGAACCAGTTTTAATTTCCACTACCAATGCATTAATTCAACACACATTTAATATAAGTGTCTATTATATACAGTCCACTATTCTAAGTAGTAGAAATAAAAATACAACATGTCCTGACTTTGAGAAGTTTAAATTTTACAAGCATGTTGAGGCAACTGAGCAGGACTTTAGTGGAAGTCATTTATATAATGAAGTCTCTCTACATAAAACCATTTATATAATGGTTGAACAGACCAAGGAAGAATTCCTTCAGGTAGACGTTGAGTGACAGCATATCAACAGCACCACTGAGAATAGTTTTTCAGTCAATTAGCTTTAAATTACTTAACTGTTTTGGCATATTTCAAACCATAATGTCAGGCCATATTTCTCAATTTTGACCACAAACCTATAATGAAAGACTGTCTAATGTCTTGTTGAGAAACCAGGTGAATATTACACCTAAAACCTGATCAATCAGCCTTGTAATCCCATAAAAAGACATAAGGTTATTCTGATATGACTTGTCTTTAGTGAATTAATTTTGAATTTTTCCTTAAGATCACTGATTCCCTTTCAAAGTATTCACAAAATGATGTCTATCATCTACATATAGCATTTCAATATTCCAAAAAAAAATCTTACTGAGCCATGAGTATTCTCTGACTCTGAATCAGTTACTAACTCTCTGACAATCTGCCATTACATTTTCCTCAACAGTTTATAAGTTGTGAAATATGTTTTTTGGAAGACCATACAAACATTTGTTCCAAATACTACAGACAATACTGCAGACCAAGGCCTTTTAAAATTATGTCAAGTCTTTTAGGAATCTTTTCCTATTCTTCACAATTCCTCAAATATCTCATCTATAAAGTCTTTCAATACCCTGAGATAGAATTCTCCTGGGTCAAAAAACCTGAATTTATTTTGAAAAGTTAAGTCTTCTTGTCTGCTATGGGTTTCGATTTCTTTGTAAGATGTTTGTTTCGCCCTTTCCAGCCTAAAGCTCATTCTTAGTTCCACTCTCTGTTCCTCTGTTGTCTGTTAACATACACCATCAGCCCCAAGCACTAGACCTTTCCTTTTCTTATTCTTTTACTTTATCCAAACATAAGTTTAAAAGTCCTACCAATTGTCTGTAGTACTTCACAAACCCTCAGTTCATTGTGGAGTTTAACTTTCTTTACACTACTTTTAAAGGTTCATACCACTGTTTTGTTTTGTTTTTTGGCCAACTATCCTCTCTCATGGTTTATACCTATTTTAAAATTTTAGTTTCCTTAGAAAGCTTCTTGTGAAAGTACCTTGATATCTTTTTAGGTTTTTTCCTACTTTCTTCTACACATTTTTGAGAGCTTTTTATCATTCCTTTTGAGTGATTTCTCCCTTTTGGAATAAAAGCATGCTTATTGTTTCAAAATTTTGATTTATTGAAATTTAAAGTTTATCACTGATAATCCTTCCTTCCTTGGTTAGCATAAGTTCTAATAGAAATGGTCTCTTTTTCCAATGGTTTAGTCACTTCCATTTTCCCAACCATTTCTTCTTTGCCAGAATTTTGATTCAGAGTACCGGTTTCTTTCATTGTTTTCTATACCTTCTGAAAAGTAAAAATTGCTAGTGAGGCAATACTTCATCAAATGCTCCCCTTTTAGCAAAATGAGTTTTCACACATGTATTAGGGAGATTATGGAGGTGTTATAGAGTACAAGTCTCAAATGATAACTATATGTTGCTTCTGTGCTGGGAAACATAATGCTATTCTTACTGTATACAATGTTTTCCTGTTTCTGCTCATTTCACTTTGCATCAGTTCATGTAAGACTTTCCAGGTTTTTCTGAAAACATCCTGCTCTTTATTTCTTATAATATAGTAAAATTCCATCACTATTAAATATAATAGTTGTTCCCCAATTGATGGACATTCGCTCAATCTCCATTTCTTTGCCTCAATTAAAAGAGATGCTCTAAATATTTTTGTACATATGGGTCCTTTGCCTTTTGGGTTGGAATATAGGTCGAGTAGTGATATTGCTTAGTTAAAGGGCATGTGTGATCTTATAGTACTTTGGGAATAGTTCTAGATTATTCTTCAGAATTCAATCAGTATACAATCTCATCAACAGAGCATTGGTGTCTCTAGTAACATTTATCGTTTTCCTTTTCTGTCATATTAGTCAATCTGATGGATGAAGAGTGATAGCTCAGAGTTGTTTTAATTTTTATTATTCTAATTAATAAGTGAGTTAAAGCATTTTTCATAAAAATATAGATAGCTTTGGTTACTTCATCTGAAAACTTCCTATTCATATCTTCTGATCATTTATCAATTGAGGAATGGCTTTTATTTCTATAAATTTAATTTAGTTCTCTATTCAATTGAGAAATCAGGTTTTTAGAAAGATGAGTCACTTTACATAAGGAGACTCTGCTTTGATGTTCATGAGATCTAGACAGAAGCTGAGGGAAAACAAAGGAGAGTAGAAACAAAAGCAGAGAAACAGGAAAAAACCTGAACAGAATAAAATGGAAAACAGAGTTCTCCCTGTTATTTGAAGAGAGCCAAGCTTAGCTGAGTGGAGGGTTCAGAACTGAGGTATAGATAGAAAAATTTAAGTAAAATATTAGCAGAGACTACAGCAGCATATCATAAAAATTAGACATATGATCAGATTTGATTTATACTTGGAATGCAGGGTTGGCTTAATATTAGGAAAGCTATAAATGTAATTGACCAGATTCATATTGAAAATAATAAAAACCACACAATTATATGAATAGATGCTGAAATTTTTAAAAAAGCAAATGTTTTGTTGTGGTATATTATTGTTCCATAAGAAATGATCAGCAGGATGATTTCAGAGAGGTCTGGAGAGACTGACATGAACTGATGCTAAATGAAATGCGTGGAACCAGGAGATCATTGTGTATGGCAATAATACATAGAAGATCAGTTCTGCTTTTCAACATTGAGATGATTCAGACCAGTTGCAATGATTTTATGATGAAGAGAGCCCTCTATACCCAGAGAGAGGACTGTGGGGACTGAGTGTGGATCGTAACATAGCATTTTCATTATTTTTGTTGTTGTTTGCATTTTATTTTCTTTCTCATTTTTTTCCTTTTTTGGTAAGATTTTTCTTGTTCAGAAGATAATTGTATAAATATCAATGCATAGATTGGATTTAACATATATTTTTACCATATATTGGATTAATTGCTATCGAGGGGAGGAGGTTGGGGAAGGGGAAGAAATTGGAACACAAAGTTTTGCAAGGATTAATGTTGAAAAATTATCCATGCATATCTTTTGAGAATTAAAAAACTTTATTAAAAATAAACAAATTTTAAGAAATAAAAGCATGTGATCAGAAAAAAAAAAAAGAGAAATCAGGTTTTTATCAGACAAAAACATTTTGCTTATTCTTCATCTGACCTTGCATGAGAAATAATGGCAAGATTCTATTCTGTAACTTTCTTTTAGAGAGGCTGCTTTGAATTCTCTGCTTCACTAATACAAAACTAGGTTTTTCAATAGTCTTGAATGAGTCCTAAGTAAGATATATCAAGAGATATCATGAGATATCAAGAATCTTTACTTCAAACAAAAGCTAACAATAAATAGAATTAAAATGGTACATTAAGATTTACAAAGCATTTAACAACTTATCTCAATTTCATAACTGAGAAAATTGAAAGATCCAGAAGTTATGTGACTTGGCCAGGGTCACACAGCTAGCAATTATCTGAGTCTGGATTTGAACTCAAGTCTTCTGACTTCAGGAGTAGCCCTCTATTCATAGTTCTATCTAGCTACTTAATAATCTAACAGGGTTATACAATGAAAGATTCATTCCCAGAACTCTAATTAATCCAAGTTGGAACAGCCAAATCACACCATGATTTAGAGGATATTTTTGTTTTCTTCTTGCTAAATGTTATTTTATATGTGTTTTGGAAAATATATTTCCTTCCTAATATTGGCATATGTATATATTATTTCCCCCCAATACATAGTGAACTCCTACAATGTATTTCATCTCTTTCCCTATGCTGAATATAATAAGGTTCTGTATCTGGTTTGCCTTCAATAAATATAACTGATCATCTTGAAATGAGGCTTCCATTGTACACGTTTCTTCTTGTGGATAGTCACCTAATTGAAAAAAATGTTTGCAATTCCCTAAATTAAAGTTTATGCTAGCTATAATAATTACAATGATGATAATGGTGTCTTAAAACTTACCAGATTCCTATATCCAAGAAAACAGTGTTATGGGGAGTGAGGAGAGATGATGTATAGAATGACAGAATACCTGTCCAAGTTTAATGTCATTCATGTATCTGTGTTTCTTTTTCAGTCATTTTAACTATGTCCAACTTTTTGTAACCCTATTTGGGTTTTTTTTTTTTTTTTGGCCAAGATTTGTTCATTTTCTTCTCCAGCTTATTTTATAGATGAGAAACTGAGGCAAACAGGGTAAAAGGATTTGCCCAGAGTCATATATCTAGTAAGTATCTGAGGCTGGATTTGAACTTGGGAGGATGAGTCTTTTTGACTTCAGGCCCAGAGTTCTATCCACTGCATCAGCTATGTTCCAGCTAAACTAAAAATCTTAATAGTTATAGTTCAGTAATATTAGGACAATATTCTCTCCCCTATTCCCACTTCCATTTAGCAAAAGTATAAAATGGACAAAGTCATCTTACCCTTATAATGCATTTTTCATAACACTATCAGAAAAGTCTTCCTTTATAGATCTAACTATATTACTTTTCTGTTAAAATTTTTTAAAAAAATCTTCCATATGCCAGATACAACACCCATAGTATTTGCCTTCCATCAAATCTTGGAAAGTTGGAAATAACCAAATGACTGGGTCTAAAGGTATTAAAGAAGAATGGGAAAGGCAATAAGAGGGAAAATGTACTGCTGTGTTCCAAGAAATCTCTAAAATAGCTACACAGTGATTTAAACAATACCAGTACTGGAAGAGAATGAGTAATCAATCAGATAATATGAACAAGAAACGCCATAGTACTGGTGTCCTTCCCCTTCCCCTCTGCTGTCAAAATCCCATTCCAAAAAGCTCTGTGCAGGTTTCGTTCTTTCCATGAGCCATTTCTGATTGCTCTGGTGCTTGTATTGCTAAGGGGTTCTTAACCTATTTTATTTATGTCCTGTACCCCTTTGGCAGTCTGGTGAAACCTATGAAATAGGCTCAGAATAATGCTTTTAAATGGATAAGATAAAATACATAGGATTACAAAGAAAAACCAATTATATGGAAATACAGTTATAAAAAAAATTATAAAAGGTTCAGAGACCCCAGGTTAAGAACCCCTGTCATGGAATCTATAATGAGCAATTAAGCACTTAATTACCTGGTTCACTTCGGAATAGCTTAAGATTTGTAAAGCACTCTATCTACATCCATTTCTTGAGGCAGCTAGGTAGAACAATGGATAAAGTATCAGGCTTGGAAGTGAAAAGACCTGAGTTCAAATGCAGCTTCAAACACTTACTAGCTGTATGACCCTGAGTAAGTCACATAACTCTGTTAGACTCTGATACCCAGTTTGTAAAATAAGCTGGAGAAGAAAATGGCAAACCCCCTTTTGCAAAGGACACCCCAAATGGGAACATGAAGCATAGATCCACAAATACATTATCTCACTGGATCTGATGTCATCTTACAGATGAGGAAACTGAGGTGACTTACCCAGCATCACACAGTTGAGAAAAGACAGGAATAAGATTTCTATCCATATATTTCTGACTTTGAGTTCTGCTGTCTAGTAACTACACCCTTGATTAATTTTTTTACTTGTTGCATAATAATTTTTGTCCCCCCCCTAGATTTTAAGTTAATTGTGTGTATGGATTACATTTTCTATTTTTCCGTATTCCTCAAAGGAGCTACCACAATGCTACTCAATAAGTACTTGCTGATTTATTGATAAGGTCAATAGGAGTAGTAGGAAGATGCTCAATTGAGACTGTGCAGCCCACAGCACCTCTTTGTAGGAATTGAAAATATTCAGAAGTAAGCTTAGTCAAACGTGAGAAATGCTCTTGGGCAAAGTTCAATGAGTCCAACTCCCTGCGTTAGTACAATCAGAGAGAGAGGGCAGTGGAGATGTGGGCCGAGAAGACTACAACTGCTGATAATAGCCTGAAGAAAGGCACTAGCCAGTCTCAGCTTTGAAGCTTTCTGCATGAAGCGTTCAAAGCAGGGAAAGCCAGAACTTCTGGTACTCCTTAGCTGCCCTTTATATTATGGCTACAGAGTTGACTGTTTTATTAGAGAAGTGGGCAAGACAGCCAAATGAGACTTGAAGTCCTTACTGATTGGAGCATAGCTATAAAGTAGGAAGGGACCTCGGGAAAAATTTAATCCAACAGCTACATTTTACATATGTAAAAACTAAGTCACAGACAAGTTAAAGGGCAGAGCCCCGTCAGTCTGATTTCAAACCCAGAACTCCTTCCATATGCCATAGCTTCGGGACCTTTATGGCAGAGCAGTGTGGCTGTGAGACCCTGGATTGAGGTCTTGATCACAAAGAATTCCTAAGTTTGAGAGAATGAAGTTGCTTTATTGCTAGGCCATGAACAACCTTTGACATCCCTAACTATACTTTGGGAACCCTGTTGGCCATCTCTTTGATAGACTGTGGGATCCTGCTATTAGAAAACTTTCTTATTTTCCTTAAAATGTCAGATATTTTCTCAGGAGGGGAGATAGCTGTGATGTTTAGCTCTGAATATACTTACAGAAAAAGGTTGAAAATGGACTTTTAATCAGTAAAGCAGGCAGCATTTTCCCAAGGCACACCTGTGTACTTTGGCAACCTGGAAGAGGTGTAACATATCTTGCTGTGGAGCCATCATTGAATTTGAGTGGGGAGAAGAGATATTTTAAGATGCCATGGAGATGTCATTTTTTAATGGTTTAAATGGGGTGGAGGGACCAGCAAGATCCTACAGCCTAGATAGTAGGACAACTACTTCATTTTATAGATGAAGAAACTGAAATTAAAAGACAAGAATGTATTTGAACAGGGACCAGAATCTTGGAATCTTGATTCTCAATTCAACACTCCTTCCACTGTATCAACTGAAGCACAATGCATCGTGTTCTCTGCCTGTACAATGTTAGTGGTCATTCTAGAGCACTTCAGATATGTCATGTTTTGTCAGTAACTTGCAAGGAATAACTATCCCTCATATAGACTAAAGCAGAATAATAATAACAGCAATGATGATGATGATGAAGATGATGATTTCTTATGCTTGAATAGTGTTTTTATGTGTTTATATGTGATGTTGCCTGTGGCTGGTGAAATAGTTGCTGATATGGATAATCTATACTTTTGTCAAGGGGCGAAACTTCTAGTAAAAACTATATTTCCCCATAAATGCAGATGGGCATCTGCTTTGCAAGTTACAGCTTTAGAGTGCCTAGGGGGTCAAATAGCATTTTTTGAATCACAGAGGTAAAATTAAAAAGCTTACCTAGTTCGTCTCTTTCACACGACAGTTGGTTAATGGAAGGACAAAACCTGAGAAGAGACCTTCTTTTTCTAGTTAATTGCTCTTTCCCCTACATCACAATCTCTTCCACTACACCACAGTCTCTTCTCTGCCTTTGCCTTCATTATTTGTGCATCTCTCATCTCCTTTATAATCAGAACAACTTCCTTCTCCCACTAATTGTTTGTTATTTCAAACCCTGGGCTGAACAGAAAGAAGCTTTGATGCTTAATCTCATTCTTTAATTCTCAAGAGTTACCCTCATTCCATTTGGGGTTTCTCCTGGGGTATGATGGAGACAAAAAAAGAAGTCTGACGTTCACTCTCTGATCTAAAGTTATGATTCTTAGTTGGGGGAAAAGAAGATTTTACCCCCTCAATTCTTGGGGTTTCCATGGGAAAGGCTCTTTGGGAAAACCAATGATCTAGAATCTGTTCCTGCTTACTACTTGGCCTTAAATTCACTTGATTTGTTTGATTGACTAGGAAAGAAAAAGAGTTGCTGCTTTCTGTATCACACACACATGTTCCAAGTGAATGTCACCACTGTGAATTGGAAGGATAGATAGGAACATAGAAGCATAGATTTAGAACTAGAAAGGACCTTAAAGGTTCTCGTTTTACAGATGAGAAAATTGAGACCCAAAGAAAGTTTACGGACTTTGATTTACATAGAATCACACTGATGGAATTAGACAGAGAGAAGTCAGTATTTGAGCCTGGAGCCAACTTGGAGAAAGATGCCTTGAAGACTCTATGAATGGCCTTGGAAGCTCTACATGGGGGAAGGAACACTGGAGATTGTTGCCAAAAGCTCTCCTTTTTAGAGGCTACTGGCGGTACAATGGACAGAGCACTGGGCCTGAAGGCAGAAAGTCCTGAGATTGAATCCAGTCTCAGATGCTTAGAAGTTGTGTGAAATCACTTAACTTTCCATTTGCCTTTATTACCTCAAATGTAAAATGGGTATAATAATAGTGCCTACATTACAAGGTTGTGATAAGAATAGAATATGATGATATTTATAAAAAGACACTCAGAGCAAGTACTAAGTAAAATGCTTATTCCCCTTTCCTTCTTGGGTTATGATTCTCATGTTAAAGTCATGTTAAAGTGAGAAGTGCTGGGTTTTTGCTCCTTTGTTCCCGCCTGTCTTGACCAAAATCGGCAAAATTAATCTTTTTTAGGCATACATCTGGCAATTTCATTCCTTCGATCAAAATTCTTCCACGGTTTCCTACTGCTTCTTCTGAGAATCTCAAATTCCTTGGCTGGGTATTCAAGGACTTCCAAATTTAACACCCAACTGAACTCATATTACTAACTTTCATGCCAAACTAGTCTAATGTGTTTACCTAAAATTAGCATGTGCTCTTCCATCTCTGCAACTCTGTCCATGGTATTTGCCTTTCTTCGCACATCTTCTCAGAGGTTCAAGGGGAGAAAGTGGTTACTTCCTCGGGATCAGGAATGGGATGGTAATTACAAGGTAATTAATAATTACTAAATAGCACTGTTCCCTTCTATACTCTACCTTTGCCTAGAATAACATCATTTTCACTGAGTTCAAACTGAGGATAAGACAATACATCTTAGAGTTGAACACCTAAAAAATAAATAGGAATTCGACAGTTAAAGATGGAAAGGAGAGGGAAACCAGTTTGAAGGTGATTATGATAGTCCAAGAAATGGATGACATGGGTTCTAATTAGAATGGTGGCAGCGTAAAGAAAGATAAGTATATGAATAGGAAGCTTACTGTAAAGGCACAAACAGCAGAATTTGCTAATTGATTGAATATGGGAGCTAGGTATAAAGGAGAATGAAAAGTCTCTTATGCATGATACCAAAATTTTGTATCCAAGATAATCATTCCATCAACAGAATTAGGGAAGTTTGGATGGGGATTAGATTTTGAGTGAAAGATGACAAAATCACAAGTCTCTTTTGGAAATGGAAAGTTGAAATGCAGGTGTTCCTGAAGCAAAGAATATGGATTAGGGGTTCAGTGTAGAGAGCTAAAGTTATAGATTTGGAATCTTCTTCAGAGAAATTATAATGGAAGGCATGGAAGTAGATGAGATCATTAAGGAAGAGTATCAAGAAGATTTTCTCTTTCCCCTGGGGAGGGGAAAGTGGTACATCCAATCTGAAGGGCCCAGGAAAGGAAGGATGAACCTATGAATAAGAATGAGAATTAGTTCTAGGAGAATAATGGTGTTTCAATAGTCAACAGAGGAAAGGGCATAAAGAAGGAAGGTAAGAATTGATGACAAAAAAAAGCTACTGGCCCACAATTCCAATAGATGCTTGATGAAACAAGCTGCCTACCTTTTCACAGAAAGGTGATGGACCTAGAATGAAAATTCATATATGTTTGTGTATATACATATATGCATACACATACACATATACAAAACCAATAATTTGGATTTGTTTTTCTTGACTATGCATATTTGTTACAAGAGTTGGGTTTCTTTCCCCTTCCCCCAGGAAAGGAGGTGGGAGCAAGAGAAAACAGATTTTATGTATGGAAAAAATTAATTTTGAATAGTCATTGGGTGGGATAATTGGTGATTTCAGAAAAGGCAATCTTAATAGAGTGGTGGGGCTCAAAAGTCAGAATGAGAGATTTCAGGAGAAATTGGTGGTGAAGAAGCACAGATGGTTATTAAGAATAGAATACTTTTCTCAACATTTGGCAGTAAAGGGGAGAGAAGAGGAAGGACAATAATTGCTTGGGTGGGGGTTGGGGAATAGCCAGGGGTAGCTGGGTCAAAAGAAAGTGACTTTTTTATATACCAGTGAAGAACTGGACTTGAAGTCAGAAGATAATGGGTTTTAGTCCGAGTTTGGCCATTAGCTAGCTGTGTGACTGTGAGATGAGATTTGACAGCTGAGCTTCAAAAAGGTTAAGTGATTTGCCCAAAAAGTTGTCATGAAAATCAAATGAGGCAATATATTAAAATATGTTTGAAAGGGATAACGCAGCTACTCATATGGAAAGTATTATTAGGAGAGATCAGGTTCCCAAGGCAATGGTACACAGAACAAGTTGAATTTCACGTGAGGAAGAGAAAAGGAAAATGTCTCAAAGAATCAACTGCTATACATACTACTATATAATGGAAGTCTGGAGAGAGAAGAGGAGGCAGAATTAAAATATAAATTTCTGGGTATGGAACCAAGAAAGGATGGGAGGAAAAGGAAGAGAGGCTACCCAATCAAATGTTCACTGTTTTTATGATTCTCCCTACAATTTTCCTACCTTGCTACTACAATCTTACCTTCTGGTCTCCTAAAGACAGGGTGCCTGGCACTTGAGAATTCTGAGTTTCTAGAGGTCCAGCTCTAGGCAAAATTGTAACCCTGGGTCACAAAGAAATGAAATCCAGAATTCCCTACAGGCTGTATAACAATAACCCTTACCTAAAGTCTTGCTTGCTTTAGGGGCTCATGTTGGCATAGGGATGACCCTGGATTCTTGAAGACCATGTGTGTAGATCACAAGCTGTAATAGATCCTGTTGACTTCTAAAGGTTTTCTTTCAAGATCATGGACACCCTGTCATAGGTAGATCAAACTCATAAAATATTGAGGATCTCTTCACCAGGCTTGGCTACGAGGGGATGAAATACTGCTGGCCACGCCGTTCATGCACAGAGTCTAGTAAGGCATGGAGGGTTTACAAAGGAAATGAGGGATTCTTGATGTTATAACAAGACATGTCATTATGGCCCTCCATAAATCCTAAAGCACTTTTCTTACAGCAACCCTGTGAAGTGGGCAATATTTCTCTCTTTACTTTTAAATTTTCTTTTCAAATTTTTTCCAAGTAAGCATTTGTTTTCTCTCCCTCTCACCCCTCCCCAAAGAAAAGAAAAACAAAAACCTTTAAAAAAATATATAATAAAGCAAAAACAAATTCCAACACTGGTGATGTTCAAAAATTCGTATTTCATCCTGTTTATTTAGACCATTATTTTTCTGTCAGAAGGTTAGTAGCATTCTTTCTCCATTGGTCTAATTATGGTTGGTCACTGCGATAATCAGAAGTCTTCAAGTTTTTCAAAGTTGTGCGTTTTTACAATTTTGTTGTCATTATCTGTTTACTTCACACTGCATAAGTTCTAAGGTTTTTTTTTTTTTAAACCGAATTTACAAATAAAGAAATTGAGGCTCAGGTAGCTGAAATGATTTGTTCCAGCTCACACACAACTAAGTACTGAGATATTAGCAGCTGGAATAGTGAGCCAATGGGGCATTTTGGCTCTTGGAGAGGTTGGGCCATGTCAACATCTCCGAATCTCAATCTCCCAAACAATCCAAGCGTGCACCGAGACGGGTGAGGATAAGAGAACTGGAGAGAGAGGCTTCTCTGGAGAAGGTAGTCCCGGGGAAGCTTGGCTCTTTTCCACATTCCAAGGCCTAGAGAAGCTGTTGTTCCGGGAGAGCTCGCTCGCCACCGTCTGACTGTAATCGCAGTCAGAACGGATTTTGCACCTCTTGCGCTTCCCGGCCCCGCAAACCTGGTTTAAAGCATCCAGCGCATCGAGTTTCCAAGGGGAAGAATCTACCGTCGTGGGCTGTGTTCCCAGAAGAAACATCTGCAGTGAGATACTCCCAGCATCTTAAATCAAGTTCCCCAGGGAAGCGAGCCTGCCTGCCCCGCCTCGACAACGTCGGGGTCCGGTTCTCCGCCTGCCTCTCCGGTTCCATTGCGGTCTGCTCACGCACGGTTGCGCATTGACCATTTGTGGCTATTTCTGGCGATGTGCGTTCTTTGACTGGGACCTGAGGTTTTTTCAGCATCCCAAACGAAATGAGTGAACCCAGACCTCACTGTCTAGATGGCAGTCTGGACGAACAAGTCGTATAATCACTTTTTAAGTAGTCAGACATTCCGGCCAATAGACTAATTCAGGTCTCACACCAGGTTAAAATCTGAGATGCAGAGGAAAAGCACGGTTCCACTTCCTTCTGATTTACATCTTGTTAGTGAGACCTGCGTTGGCCTAGTGGATAGGAGCTGGACTTTTGAGGCAAGCTCAAATTAGACTCCTGACACTAACTAGCTATGAGATTCAGGCAAGTCCCTAGGACAAAGTTACAGACCCATTGCAGTGAAGGTGATTTCTTTCATGGCTGAATGTATGAAATCCCCTTGTTATTTGTGGGTCTACACTGATCCTTGCTATTTTGAGTTTCTGGGCCTTTGGGATGGTTCTTATTCAACTCAAACTTGTTAAACCCAGTCTTACAGAGAAACAGTTTCTAATGGTTCATCTCTCAAAGTAGGAATATACAAAAGGCCTAGAGAGCTGATCAAAGGAAGAAACAGGAAAGGGAGAGTGGGAGGCAAGGGACCTAGGTCCTTATCTTGTGAAAACAATGACTTAACCGTGGGAGAGAGAGAACAGATAGAGCGATAATTGCTTGAGGGCATAGCTATATAACCCTGGGCAAATCACTATCTCTTAGCTTGTTCCCCCATCTGTAAAATGGGGATGTGTCAACACTTGCTGTGAGCACCCACCCTGATTGCAGTGAGGAAAGGACTTTCCAAACCTGAAATCACCATAGAAATGCCAACTATTCCAAAGTATTTTCAGAAACTGCAGATGGTAATGAACAGTTGCCTGAGTTGCTGACCCACAAGGGAGGGTTCTTGACATGCAGTCTTGGTTTAAAAAAAAAAAACCAAAGTATTTTCTCGTTCATTTTCCTAAAGTTTTAAAGGAGTGGATGAGAAAGTATAGTCTTTAAGGTGAAAGTCCCACCTCTTAAAGATATCAGAGATATTGGGGAAGGAGAAGAGTAGGGTCTTCTCCCATTTTGAGGCCTCTCTACCCTCCTCAAAGACCAATCAATTCTCTATGGATCATTCCTCCTCAAAAGTTGGGAAGGACATTTACTTAGGGCCACTCAAAACAATTCTCTCTTCTCTGCCAGGATCCAGGAGAAAAGAGATCAACTTTCTCCACATTTAAATTGTCAAAGTTGGTACATTTTCCAAGGGTAGGCCGGATGTCCTCTAAATTCTGACTAATCCTTCAGCTCAAAAGCAAGACTGGTCAAAGGCAGAACAAACGCCACATATAAGATACATTCAGGCTGAAAACCACCCTGGGATAAAAGAAGGAAAAGGCAGGATCTAGGTGGTGAGATTCACAACCCACACCCACTTACCTCCCACTGAAGAAGATTCAGTAGACATCAGAAGCATCATTCTCCCAAATGGGACCTACAGGCTTCCTCCTCAACCACTCCTGCTATTTCTTTTTTTCTTGGGGGAAGGGGACTAAAGAGGAGGGTCCAGCTTTTTGTAGTCAAAGGAATTGTAAGGATCGGAAAGAGCAGGCCTCGTCCTTATCAAGAAGGGTCCTGCCTGGGTCACTAAATGGGAAGTGTGCCTAGGAGTTGGGGTTATGGGTTGAGAGAGGGGCGGGGGAAAGAAGAGGGAGGGTTTGTGATGGGGAAGAGTGGGGGTGGGGAGGTGGAGGTCAGACCCACAGTAACCTCCTCTGAAAGAAAGAAATGAGCCGCTAGGTCAGGGACCGACCCCTGGGGCACCCAGCAGGATTAGTTAAGCAGTGGAAATGGCCCAGAGAAACACCCGCTGCTCAGAGCGCATTGAACTCCGCCCCAGTATCGAATCTCTCACCCGGGATCTCAGACCTAGCGGGTTTGTTGCTGCTTTGTTATTTATTTATTTTTTCTGTGCAAGGTTGAGTGTGGGGAGAAGGAAGGTAGGAAGTCATCACCCTAGGCTTTTGGAGAGAAAGAATTAACATCCATCCCGTTCTTTTTGATCCTGAAAAGTCTTACAAGGCGTTTCCTACTCCGAACCTTCCTTTTCCCCAACCCCCACCCTAATTCACCCATATGTCCACCCCGCAGTAAGAGAGACTGGGGTGGGGGTGGGGGATGGAGGTGGGGGGGGGGGAAGAGACAAAAACAAACAAACAAAAAAAAAAAACTTGATTAAACGCTGAAAAACCAGTGCTGGGCTGGGAAGTAGTTGGGTTCCATGGCCGCTAGAGCGCTGCCTAGGAGACGAGAGAAATTTGGAGAAACAGGGAGGGAGGAGGAAATGGAAAAGAAAAAGAGGAGAAAGTGGGAATGACGGAGAAAAGAGAAAGAGGAGGGGGAGGTCGCCATTTTCCTAAGGCCTTAATTAGGCCAATTACGCGAAGGGAATAGACCAAGTCAGAGACCCTGACACTAATGAAATAACCAGCTTACAAGGCACCTTGGAGAAAGAGGAGTAGGTCCACCAGGTATCGCGCGTAGGTTAAAGGGAACATAGCTCCCCGAAACCTCGCCCTTCCTCCGTTTACCTCCTCCTTTTCCTAACACGCGCGCGCGTGCGCGCGCGAACACACACACACACACACATACACACACACACACATATACACACAAGTTCTAGAGGCAAAGGAAGCATCAGCCCTTGCTTCGGTGGGGGAGGATCAAGTGAGGACGCTCACCACTACATCCCTCACTTTTCTTCTCCCCCCTTTTCTTCCTCAGCTGCACTACTGTACATCCCCTCGCTCTGCCCCAATTCCCCTCTGTGGCGGAAGATGGAAGTTGGCTTTTGTCTGGCCGGGGTCAGACAGAGCCGTTTTGTTGGATAAAGCTTTAACGCTTTGTGAACACGCAGAAAAAGCTCAACGCTGGGCCCTCTGACAATCCCTATTGTCTCCAGGCTCAGCCGGGCTGGTTGGGTCTGAAAGCGCCAAGTTCATGACATTTCAAAGAGAAATGATACTAGGGTATGGATCTCACAGCCCTCCCCACTCCCATCCCCACCCCCATTGAAGAAATGGATGTGAAATAAAAATAAAATACCAAGCTATCAGTATTTGACTCCACCATCTAACCACGTCACCCACCAACCCCCGCCTTCCCCAGAGTAACACTTTTTTTTTTTTAAAGATGGGCATTGGTATTAGGGCCTCTGATTTGGGGATACCATGCTTTTATGCAATCAAAGATAATTTGAGACAAAATCACCAAGGACTGGAAATCGGAAGGTTAAAGTGTGAAAGGATGACTGTATAATAAGTGCTAACCTTCTTGGGAAATAGTATCCCAGTTAGAGATATCATCAGTACCCCCTTCCCTGCTTTACCCTATTCTGAAAAGAAAAGTTGTCCCCAAAAGGTCTTTAGGTAACCACTGAGTTTATTTTACAAAGAGCTGGGGTATTATTTTTTCCTTTTATTGCTATCATTATTTTAGTATATATATACACACACAAAATATTTTTAGATATTATTTTTGTAGTTGGTGGAAGCAAAGAAGGTTTCATTTTGAGCACTGGATTTGTTTAATGTGCCTTTGCAAAAACAAATAACCCAGCAAAAGGACTGGAGTCAGGAAATTGAATGTGTTTTTGTCTCCAGTGAAGTTTCCCTTGAGTGATTTCGTTTGGTTCCTGTCTAGCCTCTCAGGCTGTATAACTCAGAAGACCTCCAGCATGGACCATCAGTGGCCCAGGAACAGTTCTGCAGCTCTTCCCCTCTCTCTCTACCTAGTCGCCAAGGAAAGAAGGGGGGAGGAAGGAAAAACTCCACATAACAATGCATTTGTCATGTAAAACGTCTGCCAGAAGAACAAAATATGTCATTTCACAGTCATTATAATGCATGGAGAAAATAGGATTAGGCCAAAATATCAGCAAGGTAAGTCGGATTAATGGGGAGGTTAAATACATTTTGGCATTCTTTTGCGATTTCAGGAAAAAAATATTCTTTCCACTTGCTTGTGTTATTTATTTATTCATCTATTTATTTATTTATTTTAAAGAAGCTGTTTATTGTGCCCCAGAGGTGAATGATGAGCGATAGGAGTCTGGGTGGAATTCGAAACGTATAACCTTGCAAAACGACTTTTAGCCTTGTAACGTGTGATACACCAGAAAAGATGAAGGGAAAGGGGGGAGGGGGAGAGATGCCTTTTTAGCCGGCCTTTGTTAACTCCTCTTGCCCCCTGGCGTTCCCTTGATGTAAGGGCAACTCAGATGCTCTGCCAAAGTCCATACTTTTTGTCTTGTTTTTGGTATTTCCTAAACTGAAAATCTTTTCCCCCCCATATTGAGCTAAAAGAGATCCTTTTCATTCAACTCGATTTGTTATTTTTCTTTAATGCCCAATGCAATACTGGTTTTTTTAAGATTAAAATTAATGCTGATGCCGAATCCTTATACCAAAAGCTAAGAGGCGTAAACTCAAATGGAACAGGAATGTTTATTGGAGGATCTATGTTTTTTTTTTCTATTGTCCTTGCTTACATCCTTATTCACCTAGACTAATTAAATTGAGCAAATCTAATTACTCATTGTGAAGTCATGTAGATTTTTTCTGGGACTTTTAAGTTATTTATTTATTAGGTAAAAACAGTTTGTGTTTAGCTGGTTAATTAAAGATTAACATGTATGTCTGTGTGTGTGTTCAGCAACTCAGACTGGGGTGCCCAGACCGGAATATAAGTGGTTTGGGATAAATGGAGGAAAACAGTATTTGCAGATTGTGATGCAAAGTCAAAACCTTCACCAAAACCTTGGCCTGAAGAAGATCTCCATAGGTGAATTATAGATGTATAATAGGTGAAATGTTGGATTTATTGAGATTTTCTGCTCAAAACGAAAATAAATCCTTCTTTGAAAATAACCCCAATTGAGGGTCATAATAATAGTACGAATAGTCATTATTAGTATTATTGTTTTGGTGGTGGTTGGAGGCAGCAGGAGAGGGGAAAGGGAAGACTCCACTTGTGCTGTCTGTTTCATTCCCTTCATATAGAGAAGTGGCAGGTTCCCAGGTTGGATTATCACGTGCGACAGGTGTCCCCAATAGACCGTGGGTCAGAACTTCCTGAAAAGAGCAGCCTGAAGCATTTCTGGAAGGGCTTCAGCTAAGTGTTGTTTTTTTAAAACAAGAAGTGAAAGCTCAGATTGCTTGGTCTGGCCTCTTCTCCCCCTTCCCCCTACTTTATTTAATTGTTGTCTAAAAAGAACATTTAAGGGTGTGTGTGTGCCGGTGCTTAAGTAAACTCAAGTGCATAAGGCTTTTCCTCTTGAAGGCAAGCTGCTATATTTTTGAAATGACTTTTTTAAAATTAAGCTATTTTGACTATAATTAATATCGAAGAAAGAAATTTTTTTTTGCCTAATGAGATCTAGTGTTTTCTTTTGTTTTCTCCTTATTGTCTCCTTGTGTATCCACATGTAGGTAGATGTGTGTCTATGTTCCCACACATTTTTATATTATGTAAAATTTGTCCAACTATAGATAAACATCTGGAGGCACTGATTTCATTTTGCAGAGTTGACTTCTTTCTCAAACTCTTGACTCATGAACTTCTTTTAAAAAACATTAACAGAATATTGCTGAGAAACTTAATCATGTATTTACTACCTATAGGAGCCATCTATCACTTGGTTTGAACAAGATTGGAAAATATGTGTCTGTGTGTATATAAATTTATATGTGTCCATATATATCTTCTTTATATATACAAGCAATACATATGTACCTATATATTTTGTGCATCGATGCAGATACTTTAAATAATAATGGAATACCTGAAGTCTCCAGGAGACCCAAGTCTTTCTGGTCCATTTCCTCTTATTATTTGGATATCTATATTTTGCAGTTTTAAAATATGAAAAATCTTTTGAAGGTTTCATATTATCTTAAATATTTGCTATTTGCTGCAACACCATGACATGCTAGATTTTTTCAGCTTTCTTATTGTGGATTTTGGGAACTCTTCTCATGGCAGAATTGGGAATATTGGTTGAATGGAGTGTCCAACAGATCCCAGTCTGTCTATCTCGACACATTAAATATCTTCTACCTGGTACCTCACTCTGTATATATCTGGTTCTAGGGTCTTTAGTGGGATTCCATGGAGGAGGGGTCACAACCAGGGATTTCTAAGCCAGTGAATATTTGGCAAAACTGGATTTAAAAAAAATAACAGAGATCAGAACTGTCCAGACATGCACTAAACATGTAGGTTTATATGTACTTACATCATGCCTATACATATGGCATTATGTTGTTATGTATAACAGATCACATAGATAGATATTATTTTCTTTACTAATATGTGAGAATATTGATTTTTAAGTCTATTAACTAGAAGTAAACAGTGTGTGCACAGAGAAAAAACCCACACTGGTTGTCCCATGGAACAGAGCCACTGAATGATCGCATACATCTCTCTCTCCAATTTATACTGGGGAAATCTAATATTTTTGTTTACACTCAATTTTGATTCTACCTCTGGCAGAGCTTGAAGACCCAATAATAGGCTCTGCATTTTGGATTTTCTTTGCTCTACTTCTTCACTCCAATCTCCCCAATGCAAAATCTCCTAGGGAAAGCTCAGACAGGAATCTATTCCACCTGAAGTCTATTGGTTCCCTCTTTGTTGCTCTAGAGCTGAAATAGTGGCCAAGGAAGCCACACGGTTAACCCTGCCAGAGAGAGAAAAACAGACACCCCAAGACTTTGAGATTGAATTGTCCTGGGTCTAAACTAGGGCTGGGGTTAGAGGGCAAGGAAGGAGACATCTCTAGAATGATTTTAGCAAATGCTTCGTATGCCCAAAGAGCAACTCTGGGTTGCTCTTTCCCCCAGTCAATTAGAACACAAAATATCATGGAAACACAAGGTTTGGGAGCTTAAGGACTATGAAAAACTGCTTTCTGGTTTCAAAATCATTGCAGGCAAAGGCCTGAGTAGGCAGGTTTTAGGAGAAAGCTAAGGTGACATTTGCCCCGGTGCCATTCCCCCATACCAAGAACCTTCTTAACACAAATCTCAGGGAGAAACCAGCTTGACACTTTTCAGGTCCTATCTCTCCATCCCACCCTAGAATCCATTTTCACTGGAAGAGTTTTGGAAATCAACTCAGCTCTTTTACTAAATCGATAAATGGCAAATACTCAGATCATAGGTGGCAGTTGCTGAAATGCCAGAAATGTTCATCTTTTGTAGCTCTGTGGTGATTTGGTAAAGGGTTAGTTCTAACATATAAGAGAATTACTAGCAGTTATTAATGTTAATTTAGTGAGAAAGCCTAAGTGTGTGTGGGGGGGGGGGGAAGGGGGTATGTGCGTTTTTAATACACAAAAACATATATGTCAAGTTCAGGGCCATCATATACAGAGGGGAAATTGGATAGCTCTTAAAAATGAACCAGACTTGGAAGAATATGAAGGAAAAAAGTTTCATTTTCCAATAAGATGGTTTAAAAAAAAAAAAGGAATTTCTGTTTCCCTCAGGAGTCTGTTAGAAATAAAGTAAAACAAAAGAAAAATATTTAGATCACCACCACCGTGCTTCATCAATGATCCTTTGTTTGGCATTTTAAAGTCAGTTTTGAAATAATTTAGACTTCATTTGGGACAAAGTTATACAGTATACACCCCAGTTTCTGTCCTTTGTGGATACACACAGTTTATTTATACATGAATATATTCAAACTTATTTTTGAACTATATTAAACCCATTTTATTTGGCTAGTAAAGATTGTGTTTAATTCATTGAATATGCATTGTAAAAGTTTAGCAGCCATCGAAAGCCTGGCGTCCAAATTGGGAAGTTAAATATTTGTTTTTAATTTTCTGGCTCAAAAATTTTAACTAACAGAAATTATTCTTCCCTTCCTAATGTGCTTGCATAAATGGGCTTGTTATTAGGACCTTCCAGCTAAAACAACATTTGCCTCCTGTCCTGACACATTATGTTTGGCAACCCAAACCCGGGGAGAAATTTTAAATAGATTGTGTTTTTAAAAATGAAAAGCATCCCGGCTTAAAGAAGGTGGCAAGGAAAATGCTCCAATTGTGGCACGTTTAATTAAGAAGCTAGGTGATAGACACATTTAAGCATAAGATTACATATTTGTAAGAAGAGATGTTTCCGAGAGCTTGTTTAATGGAAGGTATTCATATTTAAGGCTGGTCATTTTGTATGTGAGATGAGTGAAAACTAAGAAAATAATGTGGAGATTCTCAAAGGTTACCTGAAAATTGTTAGGACTTTGTCTTCTTTTGTTATCATGTTTTGTACCATGCTTTACCCATTTCTTTTATTAAACAACCTATCCTTTTCTTCCTTTAAATACAACTGTTACAGGCCACACTTTATTTTCAGTAGCAGATGGATAATTTTAGGCACACACACACAAATTTTTTTTTTTACATCATACAAAACAAAAGCCACTCAAACAATAGTCAGTGAAGAAACTGCGGAAAGAAAGATACTTAAGAAGCAGTCTATCCAGGTAAATAGAATCATCATAAAGAATGTAGAACAATATAGATAGTTCCATTGTGAACCTCAGCTTGTATAAAGTGACCATGGAAGAGACAACCCGATCTATGCAACTTTAAACCATTAGATATGGCTTTTTTTCATTATGATGTAGGGACAAAGATCTAATCACTTGGGGGTGGAGGTGGGGGTGGGAAAGATCATGATCGTAATAATAACCAATAACTGTGCTGATAGTGTTGCATCCTTATTTTCCTTCCTTTTCAATAGTCTTTATAGTTTCAGGATTAAAAGATGACTTCCTTTTGTATTTAAAATGAATGCCTCTTTAACTTAAATTGGTATTTTGCAATTGAGATTCTTTAGTAAGTGTAGGATGAACTGAAGCTAAGGGACTACAAGGACTTCTCAGTAATTGGCTTTAATAACAAGGACACAAAATTTCCTTTCTACACCCTTTCGGGCTCACCTATGTTAACCTCCTTTTCCCAAACTGGAAACACCTGAAAAAGAGCCTCCCCTCCATCCCTCTTTCAGTTCAAAAATTTAAATTGAACTCACTCTTGGCAACATATCCTTGTCATATGTCATATACACAAAGAGAAGGATAGTTTTTATTGGTCAGAGACAGCCAGGAACCATAGTTGGTAGAGTCTAATTCTGCATATGTTTTGATTACTCTCTCCCTCCCCCTGTGAAAATAAATTATAAGGATAAGGGGGAAAGAGGAAGGATTCATAGCTTTCCAAGTTCTGACTGACTACACAAAATAAATGGTGATGAGGAGAACGAGGTGGTTTCTAATGAGTAGGACATTCCCCGTCACCAAATCGAGGTGCTTAGGAGATCATGCAAGTTATTAGTTCAGGCAACTTACTCTGTTTTGAATGTCATTTTAAAACCATCATCAGAAGCTCCACTGACTACATTTTTTTCACCTTATTCTTTCCCTCTGTTTTCAGGAACTTAGAAGAGAGGGGAAAGAAAAACCAGCCTCTAGTCTCTCACCTAAGTCTGATTTTTTTTTCTGGGCTTTAAGTGCTTTAATCTCCCTCCCTTTCCCAATTTTAGGACTATATTATATGAACATATTACATTCGAGCGATTTTTCTTTTTCATTCTTCCTGCCTTGGCCTAGGATGAGCGGTAGAAGAGGGAAATAAATAAGAGTATATCTTCTCAACATTTATCTAATATTTTATCTTGTAAAGGTTGCAGAGAGCCAGTTTGAAATATTAGCCTTCCATTTCATTCACTATCCCTGATTTTAAAATGACCTTTTATTTTTTTTTTAATACTGTTTGGGAAATTGATGTGGGATTTAGCTGAACCGAGATGAATTTGCTGCCAACACGTGGACGATCCAATGTAGGTGTCTCGTGTGCAAGAATACGGTGTGCGAGTACGTTTCTGGTGTAACTGATTCCTCCATCCACGTACAATCAATCCTCAACTGCTCTTTACAAAATGGAGTGGAGTGAGTGGGTTATAAAGGAAGCCTGGGGAGGCAGAACTCTGAATCAAAGGCAAAAATAGAAGAGAGGGTGGGGAAGAAAGAAAAATTCGGATCTGTACCAACATCAAACTTTCCCACCTTACTTAAGTGACCTTTAAAAATCGCACGGTTTTCTTTCCTCCCTGTAGCTTGAAAGAAGGTAAACAATATCGATTAGGGACCTCTTTCCGGTTTTACAATACCGTATTCCACTGAGCAAAATGAACCATTAGTGGACGCTATTGATCGAACACCGTGCTGAATTGCCTCTCCCCATTCACATGTCCCCACGTAATGAATTCGTCCATTTAAAAACATTACGAGGAATATTGAAGATTGACTGGCAGAGGAAGTGACACTTGACCTCCGAATTCTGCACCCCAGAGGGTCCAGTCAGCGGATTTCAAAATAGCAGTCCCTGCCCATCCTGCTGCGAGGCTGTAGCCCGGGCTAGGACACTGCGTGGATCTCTGCTCGTTTCCTCCGCTCCATAGCTCTCTCTGCTCTCCTGCTTTTGCTTTCTATTTCTTTCTCGATCTCCAATGCGCCTGTCTTTCTCCCCCATGCCGCACCCTTTCCTTTTTTTCTCCTTGCTTTTTCCTTCTTTCTTTTATCTTTTTTTTTCTCTCTTCCTTCTCCGTCCCCCTCCCCCTTCTCTCCTCGTCTCTCCCTTTTTCCCGACACCTTCCTTCCAGTTGCGTTTCAATCAAACTCACTGGAACGGTAAAAGGCAGTAGCCAATGACAAGAAACAGAATATCAGCGACAAGCTGGAGAACAAGACATAACACATCTTTCCTCCTACTCCACTCCCCCCAATTCTAAACTCCCCTCTCCCCCCCCCCCGGCCCCCCACCCCCACCCCCAGCCAGACGCTTTAGACTCGTGGAAACTCAGCGCCGACACACCGGCTGTTCTAAAAGAAACCTAGTTAGTTTTCAGTCCCAGCGACCGTCTGTCTCCCCGACATTCCCACCACCCCAAGGTTCTAGCCCAAAGGTTATTTGTTTTCTCTCTCGGGTTCAGTGCTGGCAAACGTAAATAAACTGGTTGAATTCCCCTTGAGGGGAGTTTTGTTTGTTGGTTTGGGGTTTTGTTAGGTTTAAGACTAAAAGGGGGAAAAAAAAGTACAAGCTCCAACCTGTCTGGATCTTTTCGGGGTTACAGACCAGACATACTGGAGGGAGGAGATTAGGATTAAGGGTTAGAGATGGAAATTTCTACATTGAAAGGGGGGGGTTGGGAGAGGGGGAGATTTTAGTGAAAAAAGAGAGGGAAAGGGTGATTACCTCTTTATGCCTCGATTACCCACCTAGTAGATTTCCAAAGAGGGATCTAAATAAGAACCTTCAAGAGGAGGAAGGAGAGGAAAAAAGGGAGGGAGGAAAGGGGAGAGGGGGTGGGAGGAAAGGCGGGAGAGAGAAAGAGAGAGAGAGAGAGAGAGAGAGAGAGAGAGAGAGAGAGAGAGAGAGAGAGAGAGAGAGAGAGAGAGAGAGAGAGAGAAATTTTCTCTGGCCATTTTCTCATTCCGCTGCCTCCCAGTCAATCCACTTAAACTCCCAATCAATGCCCCTGGTGGCCTAGGCTAGGCCCGATGACTGCCTCAGACACTTCCAGACACTGAGCTCGGAGTTCAGGCTCCCTGAAGCTTTCCTTCGTTCCTCAGTGAGTTGGGGGCTCAATAGTTGGGAGGCCCCAGGGTAAGATGGAGACGGGAGAGAATTTAGGGCACAAGGATGCATTAACATAAAATAATAGGGCTGCCAAATTTGGCTGTTTAATTTCAAAGCCAGGGAGGTTGGATGAGAAGCTGAGGGGTGAATGAAAACTCTTTCTATCCCCTCCCCCCGTTTAATTTTTGTGATCACCTCACCACAACTAGGCTGACCCTGGAAGAGGGCTCAGTCCGAAAATCCGAATTTCCCTTTTGTTCAGTCTATTAGCTGTAATTTAACATAAAATGCCTATTAGTATCGCGAGTGCCTCGACAAGAGTTTCGCCTTGTTTTGCCACCAACTAACAGGATTATCCAACAAGGGCGAGATTTCAAATTAACCATAAAAATTACAATTTGAAATTCATTTAGCTGCCCATTTACTACATAAAAAACCCTTACAAAGATGACTTGTATATTCAGAAGATTGAAAATAACCAGGAAAAACATAATAAAGTTTCCATACTAGTAGAATCCCTTCTTACACTTTCAGGTAGATGTGTCAAGGTGGGGGGCCCTCGGATTTTGTGTTTCGTAAATGTAAACTTTAGAGTCTCACATATAAGGGATAGTTATTATCACTACTATTATAATGCTTATACACAGTTGTCCTCGGAATGTCTAAAAGGAGGAGTCACTTTTTGCAGGGGCCACTTATAGAAAATTTAAAAGAGAGAAAAAGGAACCCAGCAAACATCTCAGGTGTGCGCAGCTAGATGAAGCCGAATTTTCTGCTCAGGAGAAATTCTTTACTCTTTGGGAGAACTCTATTCTTGGGGAGAGCGGAACTGGCAAGGAAGGGAAAAGACAAGGAGCAATTTCTTTTGCGGAAAGGATTTAGAAACTGACAAAGGTAATTTGCCTCAAAGCCAAGAAAATAAACCTTTCGGTTGTTTGGGATCCATTTCGTAATTAATACGCCTCTGAAAACATCCAGGACAGGCTGAAGATGCTACTTTGTTGGATTTTTTGGAAGAGGAAGGATTACATTGAATATAATTTTCAGGCTATATGTTGGTTGGATGAAGGTATTCTTGTCTCTTAAAAATTGACTCTAGCCTCGACTACTCAAATTTCTCAATTGTTGAGTCACCTAGAAAACGCAAGATTTTTGTCCAGAGAAGTAGGTCCGGCGTTCGTCAGATGGAAATGTTTCCAACCCGTAAAAGAAGAACATAAAATTCTCGGTCAGCAAAATGATTATAGCATTAAGGTGCAGAGAATGCTAAATGAAAACGCTAGCCTTGGGCTTTCTATATAATTCCTCTAGCAAAAGTGTCCTCGTGGTGGATAAGGATCATGTACACACCCAGCTGCAACCGCATCCGTTTCCTTTCTGTGTCTTTAGATTTCGTTCCTGAGTCAGATTATATTTGGGGATACACGCTAACTTCAAGGTCCTCCTGCGGCCCATGACCTGGTTGTCCCTTACTGCTGGCCGAGCTGTTAGGGTTTCGAGACAGGTGATTTGCCCCCAAGTAGACCGCCCCACAAATAGGAGAGCTGTAGCTGCCCCCGGCTATTAAAAGTCAAGTCTCAAGGCCAAGGCCCTGCCACAAGTCAGTTGCTTATGCAAAAGTGGGACCAAAGATAGTCTTCTCTAATTCACTTAGAGAACTTTGCGTGGTTATAATAACTTTTCACTCAACATTTAGCATGCATTTTGTTAAAGCTCCTACTGTGCGCAGACCATTGTATTAGGCTGGGAGGCGGGGCGGTTGTAGGGCTTGCAAAGTTTAAGACAAGATCCCTGCCCTCAGGGAACTTATAATTCAACAGAATAACGACTACATATAACTTCCTCGGACATTTGCAAAAGAACATTTCTCTGGCGCTTTCGGGCTTTTGAAAAGCTTCCCTTAGTAACATTCTTTCGATATAGATAACCCAAATAAGTAACTCATCTCCATTTTACAGACAGAAGTGGAGTGATTTTTTTTTTCCATTATCAAATTCCTAGGAAATATAGATAAATAGCCCGGCCAATTGGCAACCAATAGCTAAGCCAACGCTGGGGCAACCTGCTTCCCCACGGCCCTCCAGATCCCCTCTCTGTTCAGTAACCTATTTAACAACACCCACAAACCACGACCAAACAGGGATGTGAGGGCCAGGAGAAAAGAGGAATTTCGTCGCAGTTTAGAACTAGTGGGGGCTTACATAAAGACCAAAAGTCCAGGGTCATATGTAAGAAGAAACTGAATTTGAGCTTATCTTGGAAAAGAACCTAAAGAAGGACAGGATTGAAAGCAATTGGATCAAAGTCGAAGGGTGAGACGGGAACTGAGACTTAGTGCCAGATTTCGATCCGATTTGGGGAGATCAAATAAAGCAATCGATCGGTTCCCTTGTTTCCTAAGGTGAAAAGAATTGAGAAGTTCTTAAGAACTCTTTGCAAAATTGTGGATCCACAAACACAGTTTTTCCAGACTCACTAAGTGCCAAAATTTAGATTGACATTGGTCTACGAACATAGAAATAGTGACAGATTATATAATTGTGATTTTAAAATGATTGTTACTTGTGTTGTATAATTCATATTTATAAATCAGGTATCTACACATCTGATCGTTCCGTTCCAGGCAAATTATAAGCTGGCATCCCCATTTTGCTGAAAGAGCAAAGGTCATCACAATCCAATCTCTGAATTTTGGAATATGAAAAAACCGAAGCCCACGGAGGTGAGATGACTTGTAAGTATTTCGGTATTCGAGCCCAGGCCTTCCTCCTTCCAGATCCACTTTGAGAAGATCAAATGAGCCCAAGAACTTTACTCTGGACACTCACATCACACACCCATAGAAAATAAGGTTTTTAAAGGAAATGGGTGGGACAGGAAGGAAAAAGCTTTAGGAAGGGGTTTTGCTAAATGAAAACTCTAGCCTTGGGCTTTCTATGCATCTGCAAGCTTTCTCTAGTCACGTTCCTGATTCGTTACCCCCGCTGTGTCCCTCCAGGGTGGGCGCACCTCTTCCTATAGGGCCGCTTTTCTCTCGGATGCTCAAATCCAGAGAAAAATCCCAGTCTCCCGCCTTGCAGAGGCAGTCGGGGAGCGGAGAGACCTGGGAGAAGCTAAGAAAGAACCCGGTAGACTTTCGAAAACTGAATTTAGTTCCCTCAGGTGATTAGCATAAGGCTGCAAGCTCAACCTCCTTTCAGCTCTTAACTACTGTACTTGGAATACTGATGCTGGAAAGAGGTGGAGTTGGATTTTGGGGAGGAGAGCAGATTAATTACGGCCCAGTTCTGCTGCCTTTGGTCTTCCCAAATTCCCCACGAGGCGCCCCAAGCACAGTCCTGAAGCACTGTGAGTGCCGCCTCCCCATCCCACCCTTCTTGTTCTGGGCACACAGCGTTTGCTCTTTCTTCCCGAATGGCACGAGGCCCACCTCCGGCTTATCCAGCTCTTCCTCCTGGGTTCATGGTCCCAGCATTCCTGCATCCAGGAAAGACGGGGCAGCTAGGCCATCCCAACCAGGTCATGTACAACTGGGCTGCTGCTAACTAGGAAAAGTGGGGAGGGCGAGATCCTGACGGTGCGGGTGAGTGGAAAGGGGAGAACTACTCTGAAATTGCATTTTTTCCCCTCCCTGCTTCCCTTTATCAACTTGTGACACACTCAGTAAGAAAACACAAAAGAGAGTTTGTTCTTTAAACTACCCGCCAATAAGAGGGCGATCAGATTAAGGGGCATTATATTTCCTTTGCCTTCCCTTAAGCTCAACTTGTTATGATACAGTTCCCAGGTGCAGGGAGCAGTGAAATGTCTTTGTGAGATTTTATAAAGAATTAAAAAAAATAAACCCCCCAAAACAGGAGGATCATCAATCGTATTCAACGAAGTGCCTCCACAATCTCCCTCTGCAGTCTCTGTGATTTATTAACCTGGTGGATTGGAGCCCGGAATTCAAGAGGCCAGGTTTATAGGTTTGATGCGAAGTTGGCTTCCTGGGCCAGTTAGCTTTGTTCATTTGGATGCCCAGTGACTCTGGCCTGCATTCCCAACCTGCAAAAAGCTGATTATGAGAAAAGGTATAATGTGTGGTGCAGAATATGGCCTTGGAGCCAGGGCATCTGCTGGAAGTTTGTCTTTGATCTCACATCTAATAGCTGTGTGCCCATAAGAGAGTAATTTCTTTTCCGTGTATCTCAGCAGCAAAATGAGGATACTAATGTGTGTACGTGATAAATTACAGAAATGTTGGGTGGAAAATATTATGTAAAACTTAAATGTGAATTGTTGTTGTCCTAGTACTGGGAGCTGGATGGGGCCCTTAAAAAGCTTTCTTTCAAGCCCAGTCCTTTATCCCTCACGGAAATAAAGACTGGGAAAAATTTAGTGTCTTACCCAGTTATTTAAGTAGGAAATATCAGAGTTGGCCCATTTCCCCTGACTCCAAATGGGGTGCGCCCCCAAAATATCCCATGCTTCCTTCCATTATGATTTGAATTGGAAAGTTCACTAGGACATTGTAAATCTGTAAAATGATTGGGGTTGGACTAGATTATTTCCAAAGTCCTTCCTAGCTCTAAATCCTATTAGTCTATAAGCTGGGGACGACATGGGGGAGGCGGGGGAGAAGTTCATGGGGCCAATAATATGTCTTCTTAATTTGAAGGACCAGACTAATGAATCCCATCGACAGAAAAAGGATGGACAAGACAGAATCAGGGGAATAGTTGCAATAGAAAGACTCATTCAAATGACTGAGTTATTTTTCCCCCTAATGTTCCTTAGGCTTTTACATTCAAGGCAGCAAAATGAGTTGGCTTGAATAGATCTTTAAGGACCCTCCATCTCCAAATTCTATGATAATTAGTAACTCACATTTATAAAACCACAATATTTATAAGTTAAATATAAACCACATTTATATTTAGTTATCATTTTTTCTAGTAGTTAGACTAGGAATAAGGAGAATTGGTCTCTAGTCCTATTTGATATGTATGCTTGCTTGATGATCTTGGACAAGTCATTTATTTTTTTTAAATGAAGAAACTGAGACCCAGGGAGGCTAATAATCTACCCCATGCACCTTCTGGTATTCTTGTGTAGATCTAATGAAAGAATTTGAAGAACTTAGGATCTAAATGTTTATTGTTACAACCAAGGTTACAATGTGTATTCTGTCTTCTCTTTTTCTTTTCATTCCAACAGCACAGCTTTTAAAGGATTGAATACAAATATTAGTATTTCCTTTTTCCTCCACTCTGTTTCAATACTGTTGGACACACATTGTTGGACAAATGCTTCTAAGGGGAAATTCACATCGTCCTGAACTGACATTATTTCTGTGGGGCAATGATAATGTTCTGAAGGGAACATTTTGAAAACTTTATCCTGTGATTCAATCTTTTAATAAATCGTTAGAATCGTGTGTGTGTGTGTGTGTGTGTGTGTGTGTGTGTAGGACTAAGTGATGTCTGAGGAGATCACACACACATACACTCACACATCACATTTTACTGGGGACAAAACTGAGACCAAAGAAATTAAATGTTTGCCTCAGACTCCCAGCTTGTTAACATCAGAACTAACACTTTCTGCAGAACTTTTCAGCAGAAAGAATATGGCTTTGGTGTTCAGAGACCTGGGTTCAAATTCCAGCTCTACGCTTTATAATTTTGGGCATATCGTTCTCTGTGTCTGTTTCCTTAAGCTAAATTTAATTTGAAGGCCCTTCTAGCCCCATACTCATGAGCCTAAAACTCAAGTCTATCAATTCTGGCTTCCATGCGCCTTTTACCACACTACTCTGAATCTCCAAGTAACCATTGTGTTCTCAGCACTGAGGAATACAAAGCATAATGTCTGGATTGATCCTTAAGAAGATCACAATCATGAAAGAATGGTAATAGATATCCCTAGGTTATTACTAGGAGGACAGGGGTAAATTTTTTGCCTATGATAAATCTTGGCTTTTTTTAGGAAAAAATTGCAGTAATTAATATTGCCTCACTGCTCAGGAACTCAGCTATCCAGAAATCTCATCTATCTGGAACACAGCCAAGAATCAGGAAGTTAGAAGAAAAACATCTTCGAATCGACAAAAATAATGCAATGATGTCAATATAGTTCACTCATAGGAGACCCCATCAGATTAAAATCAAAGCTTAGGTACTTTCAATTTAACATACTTCTAATTAGCTTAGTAATCTTTTTTCTAAGGAGTTTATAAAAGCAGTCACACTGAAAATAAGAAGAAATGACAGTGAAGGACAGATCAGAGCAAAAATACAGAATGTTTTGAAAAATTCATCTGTCTGGGGGCATTTAGTGCAAGGGCAAATAGCTTCATACATACACATATATATATTTATTTATTCAAAACAGCCCTGAGGGTGTCACTGTACTATAGTATACACAGCACAAAAATGACAGTCATTGAGAAGAGCTTAAACTGTCATTATTATCATAATAAATTTAAGAATATTTCAATTTAAAATTTAAAAATTTTAAATGAACAAAGTTTTGATGCTTAAAGAACTGAAGTCATTTAATGGTTTGCGGGTCTCAGTTTTCTAATCTGTAAAAAGGATTGTATCACTAAAGATCAACTCTAAATCCCATATCAAATCCTGAGCAAAGTAGCCAGTGCAAAAAGAACTTGTGTGTGTGTGTGTGTGTGTGCTATGTGAGAGACAGAGACAGAGACAGAGAGACAGAGAGAGAGAGAGAGAGAGAAGAGATATTGGTTACAGGACTAAGCAAGATTCATAAATTATAAAACCTGTATCTCTGAAAGGTGTATGACACTGGCAGCAGAGAAAGAAAAGAGGGAGAGGAAGAAAGTTCTGGATGTGGTAGAGAGAGGAGTGAGTAAGAAAAAGGGAAAGGAATTCAGGATCAGAGAAGAGAAAGAGGGAGAAAATGTACTTATTAAGAGACAAAGGATAGCACCAATAACTGCTTTGTAACCATGCCATTCACTTTTACCAGCATGTTCTAAATGTTTCATAATGTCTTCTTTGCTGGTAGATTTAGAAGAAGATATGACAGATTACCAACCATATCTTTTTAATAAGGTTCTGTTGTAACAAAATCAATGAATCAGATTTATGCTTTTTTCCAGTTTGCATAAAGTTTCCCAAAATTTTATAAAGCTTATAATTTTACTCAGGTAAAACAATTATAGATTCATACAACTAGAAGAGATCATATGATCTCTCTTGTCTCCTTCATTTTCTCATCTTCCTCCTCCTCTTCTTCCTCATTTTCCTCGTTTTCCTCTTCTTCCTCCTCCCAATCCTCTTCTGAGACAGATATCAGTCTGTCCTTATAGTAGCCTCACCTTCTCCACCTCTTAGAGTTCTTAGAGTTTAGAAGGGGTCCTGGATTTAAATTTAAACTTAAAAATTTATTAAACATGGGACCATCCATAGTCATCACTAAACTTCTCTTTGCCTTAGTTTCTTCATCTGTAAAATGGAGATAACAATACATTATTGGTATGGAGCCAATAATTTTATAAATCTTAAGGTATGATATAAAAATGAATTATTTCTCTGCCTCCTAATTTTATAATTCAATTTAATTTCACAATACACATTTGGTGACTACAGAGACAAGTCAGTGGCACAGTAGATAGAGTGCCAGACATGGAGTCAGAAAGACTTGAATTCAAATCTTATTAGTTGTAACTCTAGGTCTTGCAATCTATGAAAATATGAATGAAGTCATCTATCCTTTTCACACTATGAGGTTTATCTTATTGTACAGAAAACTTTAATGTTTATGTTAGCAGTAGAAGGAATCACAAATGAAGGAGGGGAATAACACTCAAATGCAATGAATTAACGATTACTTGGAACTATAAGGACGGGGATTACGTGACTTTTCCTATGTACTTATTAGAATTGATGATAAATTCTAAAATGGATTATTGGAAATATTCCTCTTCTTTCAACTCCCTTGCCCACCCTCTGACGGAGGTGATGATGAACTGTGCCATGACACCAAAGGTATAGAGCAAGAGAAGAAACCAAGATCCAGGCTAATTCACTAACTGGTGTGAGGATGGAACTAAGCCCTCTAATAATCCAGCATTGACTTAATTATTCCCTATTTATGAACATTGTATAAGCTAATTACAAAGCAGGCAAAAATCCATAGCATAATTCTCCCTTGCCTATAAACTCCACTATTCTCTTCTCCTGATACCCCATGAGCCTGTTGAGAAAAGAACCAGTTTGACCATTTCCTGTGGAGCACACTAATCAGCATCATAAATGCAAAACAAACCCAAAAGCCCCCTGCTAGGGAGAGATAGTTCTATAGGATGACCTCTAAGGCTTCTTTTTGCTCCATAGCCTGTGATGCTCTAAGCATCCTACTCCCTTATGATCCTTAGGGCCTGGTGGGAAAGAGATCATTTGCAGTTTAGTAGATCAGCTCCCTGTCTGCAAGGGACAAATGAATTTTTCTTTAGAGAAAATCCATTGATTTGTTGGCAAGTCAGTGCAAATGACTAAATCATTCTGGACCACTGTTTTCTTGACTGTAAAAATGAGAATGCTTTAAAGAGTGATTTTTAAGGTTCATTTCAGTTCTAACAAAGAGCTAACAGAAAATTAAAGTGGACTCCCAGATGCAGATATTAAGCATTTTCTTGTAGTATTGTCTAGCTAACAATGTACAATCTAATTTAAAATGCTGAGAACAGCAAATGAAACTATCCAGTGGTCTCACAGATGAATCAATCAAATCATAGTCAAGGATCAGTTCCACTGAACGCTTGTCAGGACACTCCTTCTCCCTGTAACTTTTTGTTATGTTTTTGTCGGTGACAGAGATCACCTTTGCTCAAGGGGCAGAGGCAATCATTCCACAATGGAATCCTATTAAATCCAATCTGGGTCCATTTCTGTGGTGGAAAGACCCAAGAAAGCATGTTTATGCTGAAGTGTCAGGGATGATCCTTAAAATTCTTCCTTCTAGAGGCCAGGGCTAATTAGCAATAGACTAAAAAAAAAAAAAAAAAAAAAAAAAAAAAAGATCAGGTCTGTGAAAGTTCATAAAAAAATATAAAATACTACACAAATATACAAAGTATCATGTAGAAGGAAAAGTATATAGAGAAGTGTCAGTTGCCAGAGCTATTACTGAGATATTACTGTAATAATACTGTAATAATAATGTAATCAGGGAACCCTTTTTAAAATTTTAGAATAGGGGTTAAGGCAAAGGTCGTTTCTATTCTTTGTTTGTAGATTCCTATGTAAGACATTGTCTACTTCTGAGTTTTATTGGATTCTAGCAGGGCTTTTAGCAGAGTGCCAAAATTTAGAGTCCTTTAATGGAAAGAAACAATTGAACTAAGATATATATATATATATATATATATATATATATATATATATATATATATATATATATATATAAAGAAATGGGATACATTATTTCTTCCTTCAGTAGCTTCACTCCAAGTGAGTTCCTATTTGGCCCCACCTTGATTCTTCCTCTCCCTACCCACCCCTTCTCTTCTTAGTGACTTCTCTAGCAGTAGCATCATATTATCCCAGGACCTTACCCTACAGATCAACTGATGTTATCAAGATGTGTTTTGTACCACATGCTCCTGATTCAAAAATGGATACTCTGTGAATTCTGAGTTGGAGAAACATTTAGCTTATCCAAGTTCTTTTTTTAAAAAATTGTTTGAGCAACTTAATTACATGGAGAATTTAGACATTTCTCTCTCTGCCTCCTTTTTTCTCTCTTTCTCCCACCCACTCCCTTATTTTTTCCTTAGTGGAAAAAAAAAGAAAAAAAATCAAATATTTATAACTAACAATTCCCACATTGGGCAAGTCCAGAAAATTGATTCATTCTGCCTGAGTCCATTACCTTTCTATGAAGAGATGGGTAGGATGCTTCACCAACAATTCTTTGGAATTGAAATCTTGAAAATCTTTGGGATTGAAAAAATGTAATCAGGGAACCCTTTTTAAAATTTTAGAATAGGGGTTAAGGCAAAGGTCGTTTCTATTCTTTGTTTGTAGATTCCTATGTAAGACATTGTCTACTTCTGAGTTTTATTGGATTCTAGTTTGGACCTCTCTCCTCAATAGTTTCCCCTCCCTCATTTTTTTTTTCCTTTGGGGATAGAAGAAGAGCTTCCTAAACAAGAATTCAATTGAATTTCATCATTCCAGTGATAGGAGTTTGGTGACAAGAGCTGTAAACGAGGAAGGTTGGAAGAGAGACTATACAAGCCCCTGGAAGCTCTAAACCCTAGCAACAACAGCTGAGCAGATAGGCAGCATCATGCATCATCAAGGAATTGCATGGTAAAAACAAAGAGACCATCACCACCACAACTACCAAAATCCTTAGTCTGCATAAGAGTCAGTCATCCTCATGGAGCTTTTCATTAAATAATACTAATACCAGCAATGGGAACAGCCCAGTTACCTATCAGATAAAATGGAAACTTTTGGACAAGTCAGGGTGAAGGAGTAGTTACAGAAAGGAACAAAGAGGAATGCTAAGACAAACTTGGTTTCTCCCAAGCCAGTCCCAGCCCTGACCTACGGCTGGGAAGCTCTGCTGTATGGGAAGGTATATTAAACTGATCATAGAACACACTCAGCCTTCAGAGCTTCTTCTCTCTACAATGACCTACAGGCTTCTTAGTGGGCTGCCTCCGTGCCTAAAACGGAAAGCTAGGAACCATTCGAATTACTAAATTTCTGATCAAACCGTGTTTCCCCCCACTGTGTAGCCACTTGCTTAGTATACTGAAGGAGAGGACCCCTGGCGACCTTGAAAGACTGAACACAGCTTTGAAAGGTGTCAGGCTTATACTGATACATGGGGAGAATCTGGCTCCACATCTGTTTTGAAATATGTGGATGAAAGGTATTTCTGTCTCTATAATGACAACACAGGCCTTGAGATTAGGGAAGAAAAATAACTGAAATGGTAAATGTCAGTACTCCCACCAGTTCTCACTACACCATCATGCTATGCTTTGGTTTTAGGACAAGGGAAAGGAAACAGAATTAGAGAGAGGGGGAGAGAGAGAAATGGAAGATGGTAGAGTAGAGGAAGAGAGCCCGTAGACTGGGAACTGATGAGAACCTTAGCAGTTATTTAGGCTAACTCATTCATTTTTCAGATGAAGTAACTGAGGGTCAGAGAGAGAAAGTTGAGGGAAAAAATAGAGAGAATCATTGGATAGGCAATAGTTGTGGCCTAGAAACATTTGGGGGCAGGTAGGTGGTGAAGTGGATAGAATGCCAAGCCCACAATCATGAAGACTCATCTTCCTGAGTTCAAATCTGGTCTCAGACACTTTCTGTGTCACTCTGGGCAAATCACTTAATCTTATTTGCCTCATTTTCCTCATCTGTAAAATGAATTTGAGAAGGAAATCCAAGTAGAGATTAAAAAAAAAAACTCTAATACTGTTTCCCTCTCTCCCCTTCCCCTTCTCAAATATTGTTCCTAAGGTTAGTTTCACCTGTTAGCATAGTTGTTTGTAGACCAAGTGGAGAAATTCAATGGGTACTTTAAAACAGTTTCTATTTCTGGGCTTTTCTCCCCGTAGGTGAATTTTGTTCTTTGAGATGCCATCATTAAATACTATCCCTTCAGTTAAATAAATCTTAATTTTATTAAAGCTTTTTAATTTTCAAAAGATATGCATGGATAATTTTTCACATTAACACTTACAAAACCTTATGTTCCAATTTCCCCTCCCTCCCTCTTACCCCCTCTCTAGATAGCAAGTAGTCTAATACATATGAAACATCATGGTAAAATATATGTTAAATCCAATATATGCATACATATTTATACAATTATTTCACTGCCCAAGAAAAATCAGATCAAAAAGGGAAAAAATGAGAAAGGAAATAAAATGCAAGCAAACAAACAACAAAAAGAGTGAACATGCTCTGTTGTGATCCACACTCAGTCCCCACAGTCCTCTCTCTGGGAAAGTCCCGTGTAATTTCTTTGAACTTTTCCTAGAGGGAGTCCTCAGGATGATTTCAAGGTTAGTGAGCTAGAGGTGTGATAGGTGCATAATGGAATTGTGGATCATAGCTCAAATAAGAGTTGAGAGAATATAAGAAATGGAATAGCAGCTGGGAATAGCACAGCTCAAGAGTTAAAGGTTTCCCTAGTTAGCTGAGCAGGTCCCTGTCACAAAAGACAGAGCTCCTGGGGCTATAAGCTAAGAAGAGGGAAGTCCATTCCATAAATGCAAAGAAGAAACTATCATAGCTGAAGTGACCGTTAGATGGCAGTAGAAAGCAGCAGCAGCAGCTGCTCAGTGCAGAAGCCGCCCAAAGGGCTTGTGCTCCCTGCAGGAGAGTCTGAGCCTCCGCAGTTTGGTTCAGGAAAGGATAGCTCAGAGTCCGGTACCTCACCCTGCCGGTGATCTTTAGAATCTTCCTAAATTTAAATGGCAGGGATTCAGTTTCTGATTTACTGTCCAGGATTATAGACAAACCACAATGAGATCAGCACAAGGGTTCCTAGAGACCTTCAGGAGGAGCTAGATCAAAGCTGGTGACCAATAGGGCCCCACAGAAAACAGGGACTTTGTTATTATTATTATTATTATTATTATTATTATTATTATTATTATTATTATTATTTTGCTGAGATAATTGGGGTTAAGTGACTTGCCCAGGGTCATGCAACTAGAAAATGCAGCGACATTTTAAAAGAATATCTGTGACTGTAACAATGAAGACATTAGTCTTCTTAGTTATGGTTGTTCCCTGGTTATATGTGTTCCCTACAAAAGTATCTGGCCCTCTATGTTTCAAGGCCATAACTACTCCCTGAATACATAGACCTCCATATATTTTGTCCTGAAATATATGTTCTGTGAGTTTCCTGCATGTATATTCTTTCTCACTGGTGATGTAGTAACCTTCAAGACAGCGAATCTCTCTATATAAATGAAAATCTTTATTGTATGATGTCTAGAATTTTTGTTGCTTTACTTGTTTTGTTGTTTAATTAAATATGTGTGTGTTTTTTTACTTTGGACCTTTTTGTCCTTTGGTTCGCCTAATAAAAGTAGAGTTCTAATTTTGTGAGAGCTGGTGAATTAAGATTTTGATGGATGCTGACCCACAATATGTCTCAAACCTGAGGTTGCTTTCAGGAAGCCCGCATGTGAGAGGGCTGAGTGTCACACAGGTGCTCAAAAATGCATCTGTGGACACCTTTCTCTATAAATATTTCTTTAATATGAATGAGGCTAACCTTATGGTGGAATAAGTGCTCCCATCCCAAATATTAACCCTTTTATTGTAGTTTCATCCTAGCGTAACATCCCAGAATTATAGTTTTGTTTTTTCATGACTTGAACTCTCACCTAAAGATACAAATAGCTTGTATTACCAGTTTAGGTATCTTAGTAGAGAATAACAGTAACTCATAGACCAGAATGAAGGGACTAGGAGGGAAAGAAGCATAAACAGAGAGACGGGAATGCTAAAAACAAATTTCACATTTTGACCAGGGATGGTTGTAATTATCCATAGCTTGTCAATCTTTGTTCTCCATTAAAGCCAGTATTTCAGCTGAATGAGAGCTGATGAGAGAATAGGGTTGCAAATCAGATGTAGAATGTATTATGTCTACTATACGGTCATTCTTACTGACTTTTCCATGGTATACCTTCCTCTCACTCCAACAACTTTCTATTCACAGATATAGAAGGGTGTTGACTTTTCAGAGAAAGGATGCTGATGGCATTGCCATGATCAATAATACTGTAGACCCACTCCCCTATATTTTGCCACCCATTAACCAGTCAATAAATATTTATTTAGTATCTATTTAATATATCAGGGTATTAGGCTAGATAGCATCTTGGCAGTTTAGGTTTGAGATTAGAATGAAACCAGATCTTCATGATCAGCAAAAGAAAATCTACTTAGCCATAGCAGGAGAAGGCTCCAGCAAAGACAGATCACTAAGTTGATTCAGTTGAGCATACCCATTCTGCCTCAGCCTGATGGTCTAACTGATCAAGCATCAGAAAGGGCTGTAGTTCCTCTTGGTTTTTTGTACTCAAATTACTCTTCTCAAACTAATGCCCATTGAATTGGGCAGAATTCAATACTTACCTAACCCTTTGTCATTGAATGGGTGTTGCCTTAGACAAAGTGAGACCTGGGAAAGCCCTTTCTTTAGAAAAGTCAAGGTCACTCTCTGCATCCTGGGCTATCACTAGTCATTTTGACTTTTGTCCTTCACTGCATTCCAATGACTCTGGAGAAGCGACACTAGACTTTGAACGGCTTTGCTTCACTTAAATCCCATCGACAAGCAAGTCAAGACATTACCCCCATGATATCCTTGGTCCTGCTCAAGAATGAAGAGCCACTGTCACCATCACCATCACCAACAAAAACAATTCTGACTACCAAGAATTGTCGTCCACCCCTGGAAGCTCTAGTCCCATGAGCCAGTTAAACCTTCGGGACCATTTCAATATTACCTTTTAGGGAAAAGAAGTAGCCCAACCCACATGAAGGGTTGTAGGGGTCCTCAAACTTTTTAAATAGGGGGCCAGTTCACCATCCCTCAGGCTGTTGGAAGGCCGGACTATAGTAAAAACAAAAACTTTGTTTTGTGGGCCTTTAGATAAAGAAACTTCATAGCTCTGGGTGAGGGGGGTAATCATCCTCAGCTGCTGCAACGGGCCCACAGGCCGTAGTTTGAGGACCCTGTAATCTAGAAAGATACTCTTTCTACTACAACCATGCCTCATCTTAGAAATTAAAAGAGCTGCTAAAATATAAGTACAAAAAATGAAACTACCCCTACCCCTAAGGAGTCTACATTCTATTAAGGGATGTGCATGTCTTTTGGTCTAGATTTTTTATTTCATTGAGAAGTAATTTAATATAGTGGAATCAGAAAAGCCTGAATCTAAGTCCTACACCTAATGAGCATGTGATCTTTGGCAAATCAATGAACCTTTCAGTGTCTCAGGCAACTTTAAGAGAATATAACTTGCAGAGAAGGTGCCCATCTGCAGTGGGAGATTTTTCCTAAACTATTGAAATCACTTGCTCAAGTAGATAAAACCGTTTAAGGTATATATATATTGGGGAGTGGATATTTAGTAGTAGTTGAGAGAAGTGGGTCAATAAAAATTTCATGTAGAAAGTAACATTTAAATTGAGTTTTGAAGAAGATTAAGGATTATAAGTGGTAAAGAGAAATACATCGCCAGTGTAAGATGGGATATGAGAATCTAGAGAGGGAAATAAGGTCAGTTCATTCCATAGAGCTTGCGAAGAGGCATAATGTACAAAAAGGCTAGAAAGGTAGGTTAGGGCTTTAAATGCCAAACAAGGTGATTTGTATTTAATCCCAAGGTAACAGGAAGCCACCAGAATTTATTGACTGGAGGAGCTGTTTGGCTAGACTTACAAAATCATTCAGGAAGTTGTGCATTAGAGGAAGTGAAGACAGTAGAAACTTGAGACCAGCCCACTGTTTTAATAGTCTTAAATGAGAGGTGATAAGGATGTGAACTGAAATGGGGCCAGTAAAAGTAGAAAGAAGGTTCTAGAGATGTTGGGGAGGTGGGATCGATAAAATCTAGCAATTGATTGGATTTCTGGGGTGAAGGAGAATGAGAAGAAGTTGCAAACTTAGTTGACAGAAGATACTTTCCTGGAGTCAGGAAAACTTGAGCTTGAAATATGTCTCAGAAATGTATTAATTGTATGACCCTGAGCAAATCATTTAACCTCTCAAAGCTGCTATTTCCTCATCTGTAAAATGGGAATAAAAATATCACTACCTCACAGAGTTGTTGTGAGGATCAAATGAGTTAACATGTATATGTAAAGAATTGTGTAATCATTAAAATGCTAACTATTGTTATTAGGGAGATTAGAAAAAGTAGTAGGTTTTGAGGAAAAGTTATGAATTCTGTTAGAGATGTGCTGAGTTTGAAATACTTACAAGACAGTCATTTAGAAACATCTGAAAGGCAGTTGAAAAAGGAACAGAGAACATAGTAACAAGTTATCTCCCTCAAAAAAATGTGAGCTGCTTGAGAGCAGGGACTTTTTCATTTGCATCTTTGTCTCTCCAGCACCCATCTCAGTGTCTGATGAAGCTTAATAAATATTTGCCAATAAATACTAACATATAGATTTAGATGTTATCTCCAGTGAGATAATAATTAAACCCATGGGAACTGATGAAGTCACTGGAAGACTATCAAGGGGAAGAGCAGGTGATTTGAATGATGATCCCTCAAAATAAACAGAAAAGGAGAAGTGGTAGACATGGAAAGAGAATTAAGAGAGAAGTATTACAAAGTCCTAGGGAGGAGAGAATATATGGAGAAATAATTTGATCAGCAATGTCAAATACCACAAAAAGCTCAAGGAGAATGACGATTGAAAAAGTCCAGCATATTTGGTCATTAAGAGGGAACTTTGGAGAGAATGGTTTCACTTTAATATTGTTAAGAGCCAAATTGTAAAGGTTTGAGAAATGTGTGAGAAGAGTGGGAGCAGAAGCATTGAATGTGGATGCACACTCCTTTAGGAGCAAGGGAAAGAACCAGTAACTAAAATGGTGATTGGATGATTGTGGGAGCAATCTGCCAAAGGAGAAAGAAAGGGGAGGTTCAAGGGTATTGATAGATGTGGAGGGGTTAGTCTTGGCAAGAGGGGCTACTTTTTCATCAGAGTTTGGAGTAAAGGAGAAGAGAATGGAGATTATGTCGATAGGCTTTGAGAAATATTTTCTATTTCTCTATTTTCTAATATTTTCTATTAAAGGAGGGAAGAGAAAATGTTATCTTGAATGGCCTGTATGGAAAGTATGAGGCAAGGGTCTCAAAGAAGGGAAAAGTTGGAACAATTGCTGTAGGAAGCATGATAGAAATTCAACTGGGGAGAAGTAAAAGCCTTCATTTGTTGCATCTAGAACTCAGGTGAGACGAGATAAGATATATTTGTGGTGGACCTACTCAGTGCAGGTATTGCTCAGCAACATGAGCAGCCCTGAGGAGGCAGGTGATAGAACTTACCTAGGACTGGGATCTTGTACATGCTTGTTCTGTAACTTTAAACCATTATGAAACGAAACAATGGGCTACTTTTTCTCCTGAATAAAGACTGAAGAAGTTGCTTCTCACCATTCAAAATCGGTGGCCATTGCTCAACAAGGGCTGACAATATGGTGGGCGTGTTCTGGCTAAGTCTGGCAAACGTTTAAGTAACCATAATTTCCAGAGTGGGAGGTACATTTTTACCTCGAGTGTCTGTCTAGAAGCTACTCGGGGCAGAGACAAACAGGCTCGGAGAGAATTTTCTTTCTCCTTTTTAATTGTGGCTTGATGCTGCTGCTTTGACAGGACCCTCCGTTCTTGGATGGCTTCGCGGTACAGTCACCTCCCGGTGGAAGTCCCCCCCGCGAGCTCACTGTGGTTAAGGCTCCGGTGACTCGGTGACTGGCCCGTTCCGTTGGATTTCGCGAGTCATCGAGATGATTGGTGCCTGGAGCAGGTTTTTGTTAGTGCCCCCCGAGGCTCAGGAGAGCCCTTGCAGCCTAAAAAATTGAATAGAGACAAATTAAATGATAATATCACACCTGCTCTGATCAGTAATTTTAGACCTTAATGAAAAAACAATGAACTACTTACCCTTCTTGATGAGCAGGCTGCTTTCCCTGCTCCATTTGAAGTCTATTGCTGCTGCTGCTGAACTTAAAAATTAAAAGCCAGTAATACCCCCATAAGACAGAGAGCTTCCCTAAGAAAGAAAAGAGGCAATTAACAACAAATCATTTTCTGACATGGCTTTCCCTTATCTCATTGGCAGTGGCTTTGGAGAAGTTTCTTTCCCTTACCTCCTACCAATCCCTCATTCTGAAATATTCTTCTTATAGAATCATACATTCAGGGACCCCCGCGTTTTACAGATAAGGAAACTGAGGCACCGGATTGTTAAGGGACCCAGAAGGCCACAAAGCTAGTAAATGCCTAAGGCAGGATTTGAATTCAGATCTTCCTGACACTAAGCTCAGTGCTCTAGCCATGGTTCTGACTAACGGCCACCAATAGATTTGCTCCAGTTGACAGAGCATTTTAAAAGTTTCTATGATTTGGGGTCAAATATAAAGCAGAAACTTCACAAGGTGGGGTAGTGAATAAATGAGCAGCATTGGAATCAGTACCATCTGGGAGGGTATGTGCCTCTGACACATATTGGCTGTGTGACTTTGGGTCACTTATTTAACTTCTCGGTTCCAGTGGCAGCTTTCTAAATCTATACCTTGTAGCTGTAGCTGATTCATTAGCAGAGGATTTTTGAGATTGAATGTTCCCTGTCCTGATGAAATCACATGTACTGGATTCTCTCCTTCTCTCTGTCTCTGTCTCTGTCTTTTTCTCTCTGTGTCTCCATCTCTCTGTTCCTTTCTTTCTCTGTCTCTATCTCTGTCTCTGTTCCTCTGTTTCTCTGTCTCTGTCTCTATTTCTGTCTCTGTCTTTCTTTGTCTCTCTTTGTCTCTGTCTCTCCTTCCCTCCCCCCTCCATCCTTCTTTTTCTTCCCCCATCTCTTTCTCTTCCCCTCGCTTCCCTTCCCTTCCCTACCCCTGTTTTTGTAAAAGAATTAGTGATTCTTCTCCTCTCTTCAATTAGATTGAAAATCAAAAGGTGAATCAGGTACTGATGAGAGATTATGACAAAGTGCTGAAGTGTTTCTCAAAACAACCTATGAAAAAGAGATAAACCATATATAATCCTCATTTTACAAGAAAAAAAATGAAGTTTAGAGAGATTCCATGACCTCCTGGAGGTCAGAATGGCAGAACCACCCAATGAGAGGCCCTGATCTCTAGTTCCTTATTCTTCTTACTTTTCCACATTTTTTCACCCATGCAATGCTGGATTTCAGAAGCTCCAGTGGAACTATGTTCAACATCAGAATGGGAAAGACGTAAGACTTTGACCTTCCAGTATTTTTTTTTGAGATACAGATCTATAATTTCATGATATGGGAACTTCTAGAGAGAAAACTTCTTTTGCTCCAGTTGTGTAGATTTGTGCTTGAGAGAGAGCCTCCATTAAATAGCGAGGTCCTGGAAGATAGGGACTGTTCTTTGCCTTTCTTTGTATCCCTGCTTTTAGTATACCCAGTGCCTGATGAGTAAGAAGGACTTAAATAAAATAAATAAAAAATATATTACTTGCTTGCTCTCCAGTTTATCATCATAAAAAACTACTAGAGGAGTGGAGGTGAAACTGAAAGATGAGTAAAAGATTTGCCCTGGCTCACCCAGGCAGAGGTGGGGCTCCAGATCAGGTTTTCCTGAGGTTAAGGCTGGTTCTCTTATACTATTCCCATGCTGCCGCTTGGCCCAATTCCCTTACAGATGAACACACTGAAGACCAAGGGAATTAAGTAGCTTTGCCCAAGGTCACACAGTCAATAAGTGGCAGAGCCAAGATGTAGGTCTTCTGATTTCAAGTCAGAAGCTCTTTTTACTTCATTCTTCTCTTTTAGGGAACTGAACTAGGAACAAGGACTGATATATATTTTGTGTTGCCTTTAAATCAGTATTGGATAGGTAATAGACAAGTAATAAATATTTACTGGTTGATTTTCTTGGAAACAGACAGAATTTAATCTCTCATGTCTCACGAGTCAAAAGGGCAACAAAACCTTAAAAACTGAATTATAATTACAAACTGGATTATGACAATGATGAAGTCCTGGGTAGTCATGTAAACACTGGCAGAGAAAGCCTGAATCTCTGTAAACAATCTTCACAATAATCTTGGGAGTTTTTGTTCTGTCATTTTTCAGTTATGTCCAACTCTTCAAGACCCCATTTGAGATTTTCTTGGCAAAGATGCTGGAATGGTTTGCCATTTCCATTTCTTTCTCCAATTCATTTTACAGATGAGGAAACCAAGGCAAACAGGGTTAAGTGATTTGCACAGGATCACATAGCAGATAGGTGTCTGAAGTCAGATTTGAACTCAGGAAGATATGTCTTCCTTATTCCCAGCCCAGCATTTTATCCATTTCATCACCTAGCTGCTTCTAATCTTGGGAGATCAATGCTATTATTATCTCCATTTTACAGATAAAGTGACTTGCCTAGGGTCACACAGCTTCTGAATGTCTACAGCTATATTTGAACCTGGGTCTTCCTCAAAACAGGTCCAGTACTCTATCCATTGTACTAACTATCTTTAGAACCATTTGTCAGGTCCTGAGAGGTCTTTTTACTTAAACAGGGGCTAATTTCCAGCACTGAATCAGTGCATTTCATTAATTAGTGTCCTATTATCCTTTTTATTTTGAATTTTAACTATTTGTATGGATGCTTTCCTTGGAGTCTTTAGTGCAAGGCAGTGAATGATAATGTATTTGGATTTCCTTTTAAGTAACTTTACATTCATACAACTTGCATCCCCTAGCAGGTAGTCCCCTTGGTCAATGTTTTCTCATGCCCAGACATTTGAAATAAAGATACAGGTCTTTTTATGGATAACAATTTTTGGTCTTCACAATAGAATTACAAACGCAGTCTTAAATAATGAATGTGTTAATTGTTCTCTCTCTAGAGTAATCTCTGGGAGACAGAATACCCTAAAGCTTACAGGTAAAGGGATTGGCTAGAGAAATCAAAAGGGAGAATTGGACACATTATTTGCAATTTATTTAAAACAAATCTATATATGTTCCTTCCCATCTTTTTCCCAATGCAGAGCTACTAGCTAATATTCTTTGCTCCATCCCACTTTGGGGAACTCATCAGTGGCAACTGTGTTGTTCTGTGGAATATTACCACTATATCTTTCCTTTCCCCCAGTCTCCACCCCTACATTTTCCTGCCTCCTCCCCAAAAAGGAAAAAAAATGTTCAGTTACATAGAAACAAGACAATTACACTGACAAGGTTTACACCTACCTATATTTCTCTTTTGGTCAATTCGAATCTTAACTAGTTCTTTGAAGCCAAGCTTAAAGCTTACTTCTTCCTTGAAGTTTCTTTATTAATAAAAAAATTAAAATTGCTTAATTAATTAATTAATACTTCTTTATTAATTTATTACTTTTAGGGTCCCTGAGTCCAATCTCCATGTTTTACAGGTGAGAAAACCAAGAAACTCTAGGGGTTTATTGAATTCTAAGGTTAGTCCTGAGGAATTGGGGGTAAGTAGAAGAAGGTTGTAGTATAATAGCTCTAAAGCCCTTACCCAAGTGCTTCTCCACAAAATGAATAGTTGAGAATCAATTTAGTCAACAAGGCTTTAGTAGCTTTTAGAAAAGGGGGTAATTACTAAGATAATAGCTAGGTGGCCCAGTAAATGGAGTGCTGACCTTGGAGTCAGGGGGACCTGAGTTTAAATGTGACCTGATACTAGCTGTGTGTCCCTGAGCAAAGAACCCTACTTGTCTCAGTTTCCTCATCTGTAAAATGGGTTGAAGAAGAAAATGGCAAACTACTCTAGTATCTCTGCCAAAAACCTCCAAATGAGATCATGAATACTCAGAACTGAAGTGACTCAACAACAATAAGGATCATTATTACAAAATATCCCTCTCCCAAAATCTGTGACACATTTTCCCATTAATAAAAGTGAGTTCAAGTTTAGGGAATATAAGTGGCAAATGGGAGACTTTTAGTTCCTGGTTGGTGGAAACCCTTGTGTTTTGTTTTTTTTTTCTTTTCTGGGGTGTTAAAGAAGTTCTCTTTAAGCATGGTGTAGCTTCTTTTGTAGGTCCTTTGTAGAATTGTGAATCTGTATCCAATCTATCTCTGGCCCTGAGTACAGATACTGTTATCAGAAGCTATTCTGCTAAGAGATGGTTCTTCAGGACACTAATGGGAAGATGGGAAGTTCAGAATTTTCTGGTCCCTTCAAAACTCACATCTTTCTCCTTCAGTCAAGATAGGGAAGAGAGAGAAGAAGATCAAGAGCAAAATTATTTCCTCTTCTTTTCTTCTTCCTCCTCTTCTTCTTTTTCCTCCTCTTCCTCCTCTTTCTCCTCTTCATTCTCCTCCTCCTCCTCTTCCTCTCTCACCTCTCCTCTTCCTTCTCCTCCTACAACTCCTCACAGGGTTTAGATGGAACGTTCCTCTTATGAAGATTTGCCATATGCTCCATTTTTGGTTTCTTAACTGGTTCTTGCTTTCAAAGATCATCACTGCCAGGTAATGACTAAATTTATAAAGTTAATTATATACTTTTCCTGCCAACTTTACTCAGGTTCACCCAAAGACTTTTCACAGTTAATTTAAATTCTTTAACTGGTTGGTTGACTGACACTTGTTGCCTCCTTAAAATCAGAGCATCTAATCACATACTTTAAATGAGGTGATGTTTCTTGAGTGATCTATACAGTCAATCCATCCTTTTACAGAAAAACATTCTGTAATATTATAGATCAATCAACAAGCATTTATTAAGTACCTACTATGTGCCAAATGCTATGCTCAGTCCTGGTGCTAGAAAGATAAAAACGGAACAGAATCTGTCCTCAAAGAGCTTGGGGGAGATTGCATTCTCTCAAGGAAGACAATTTGCACCAATAACATCAAATGAAGAATAATACACAATAGATACACAATAATGTACAATAACAGTAAATGAAGAATAATACACAAGGTCATTTTGGAAGGGAGAGCAATAGCGGCTTGTGGAAAGGGAAGGGTCAGGCTTCAGGGCTTTCAAGCAAGGGAAATAAAATATCAGATAGAATTGTCCTGTGGAGAGAGTGTGATATAGTGGAAATAGGGCTGGAAACTTGGGTTGCAATCCTGCCTCAGATATTTGCTATGAATGTGACCTGAGTGGATGGGGATGGCTAATTTAAGAACTGACTCAGTAATGATAGTTTGGAAATTTAGTCACTGAAAGACCATTTGATGTGACTGCAAAAGGAAAATATTTGTATATCATTGAGAGAAATATATTTCGAAACCCTTGCTTGCTAAGATTGCCTGTGTCCTCTTATCTTCACTACATGGTATGAAATGTATCTGCTGCATGGGGCCCTATCATATACACTTGTACAGGATGTGTGTATGAGATAAGAAGCTCCCTAAGGCCCATTCAGCCATAGCTTTTAAGTTTTAAATCTGATAAATAACGTGTGAATTGCAACAAACTTGTTGAGTTACTGAGAAGTCCCAAAGTAAAGATCAGAAGCAGAAGAGGAGTCATAGCTTCTCAGAGAAATAGGATCTAAGGATCAGCATGGAGGAGATAGATTTCCTAAGCTGACATGCATCCTGTGTTGTGTGGACATTTGTGTGGACTCAGGAGATATGTCCCTTGGAAAACTGAAACACGAATTTGTGAGAGGACCTTAAACACATGCTCATCTCCATTGGGACTGGCTAGCTTGTAGACTATGCTTGTTGGTGGAGGCAAATAGTAGAGAGGAGTGCTGGGCCAGGAATCAGGAAGACTCATCTTCATGAATTCAAGTTCAGATACTTGCTAGCTGTATGACCTTGAGCAAATTACTTAATGTTTGCCTCAATTTCCTCATTTGTAAAATGAGCTAGAGAAACCTCTCCAGTATTTTTGCCAAGAAAATCCCAAATAGGGTCACAGAGAGTTTGAGCAGGCAGAAAAATGACAAGAAGAACATATGGCTATAGTATTTTTCCATTATTTAGAGAGTATGGCAATTCACTTCTGTTGTCGATCTCTGAGATGGAAGAAGCTGATTATACCACTCACCTTGGCAGGGCCAGAAGTAATGTGTGTCTGTAGTGTGGGGGTCATTAATCAGAACTTTGATATCCTGGTATCCAAGTCATATGATCCCCAAAAGCCTCAGTTTCCTCACCTGTAAAATGCAGAATATCCACTTTACAGGAATATTTGGAGAAGAGCATTTTGAAAACTTGAAGTATTATATTAGTGCCCTTCTTTGATGCCTTCTAGGAGTGTGAAGCTAACCTTGGGATCTAGAATGAGGAAATGCAGTGTTTCTACTTAGGAAAGAGACTCACACCAATTTAAAATTCTTCAGCTTATTTTCATAGCTGCCTATTTTTTCCCAAGCCAGGGATGGCAAGGGACTGTCCAGCCAAATCTAATTCAAAGTCATAGAATTGATAAACCACAATAGCTAGCATTTCTATTGCACTTTTAAATGTTATTTAAAACAAAACACTTTACAAATTTTATCTCATTTGATCCTCACAACAGTTCTGGGAGGTGGGTCTTATTGTTCCCATTTTTATAGAGAAAAAAAATGGAGGCAAACAGAGGCTAAGTATTTTGCCCAGAGTCACATAGCTAGTAAATGTTTGAGACTGAGTTTGAAATCAGGACATCCTGACTCCAGATCCATTGCTCTGTTCACTGTATCACCTAGCTACCATAGAGATTATCCACTGCCTTCTCCAAAAATACCTAGGATTTGCTTTATATGTGTTATGTGTATACCAATATCTATATGTGTTATATATATGCATGTATATATTTGTATGTAGATGAAAATATATATATATAATATACACATATCTTTATGTATCTACACATACTACCTTCCTCACTAGAATATAAACTCCTTGAGTCTGGAATCAGGAAGATCCTTTCTCAGATACTTTCTAACTGGGTGATCCTTAACAAATCATTTAATATTTCTTCTTCGTTTCATTTTTCTCAACTGTAAAATGGGAATAATAATAGCACCTAACTCTCAAATAAGAGAATATTTGTAAAGCACTTAACATCTTGCTTGGTACATGATAAACCTTTAATAAATGCTTGTTCTCTTCTCTCCTCCTTCCTTGAGGGAAGGGACTATTTTGATTTTGTCTATTTTCCACAGCCTAGCCTAGTTCCAGCCACATAGTGGCTAATGAATGCTTGCTTGACTGACTTACAAATGAATAAATAGGTCTAGATTGCAGAAACAGCTAATAAGTGGTTGAGCCAAGAGAAGCTAGAAGACAAGATGTACCGGACAGGTTATCTCAATCTTTGTGAAACTCAACATTTTGCTTCTTCCAGAATTGGGACCTTTAGCTTAACACTAGATGGTATCTCTGTGTTTCCAGTTTTCCTGGCAGCATCACATGATAGGAAGAACACTGGATTTGGAATTAAGGAAATTGATACCAGATTTCTATCTTTGTGACTTTAGATAAATCAATTTGTCTCTTTAGGCCTCCATTTCCTATCTCTACATTCTAGGATCTACAGCCTGAGACCCCTCACCATCCCTCTACTTACAGATCTTCAATACAGCACCTCTAGCAATCAAGCCTTTGGCTCTGTGTGACTAATCCAGTGCCTTCAGCCCCCTCCCTGGATGGAGGGCCAGACCCTCTGGCTTTGGTATTTCAGAAACCAGGGCTTTCCAGCTCAAGAAGTTTCAGGTGGCACCAGGGGGGATCTTTAGTCTGTAGAAGCTACTTGGATCATTCTGGAGCATCACTTGAAAAAGAATTGCAATCTCACATAGGGAAGTATTAAGTAAACGTTATCAACTGAGCACCTGTGGTCACATTTTAATAGATGATTTTAGGGTTGGGAGAATCTTGTCTTCTTGCAGATGAGGAGATTATGCAACTTTTTTTTTTTGCTCCATTCTCTTTGCCTTATGTAAGTAGGGACATTCTTGCTTGTTTGCAAGGCAAGCCAAATTTTTCTGTGCTCTCCTATCTCATTATCCTAAGTTCCCAGGTTCCTTGTAACCCAACATTAGAAATATATTCTTGACACTGAAAATCAGACATTGAGAAAAAAGGAGAGTCTTAAGGCATGGTCTTAACATTTCTGGCTAAAAGCAGGGGAAGCTTTATGCTTGTTAGTTTGGTTCAGTCTCTCCCTTCAGGGACTGGACTCCAGATTATAATCTCACTGATATATCCACTATGTGTTTCTCCCTAAATATGTATAAACTTTCCCCTTCTTCTTCATCATACATCCCATATTTTAAAATGGTGGGAAACTTCTACAGGATGTGTTGTTTAATATTCAATTAGCCTATTGAGCAGACACAATAGTGATTTGGTCAAGTCAGGTCATTGATCTCAACTGGATCAGCTATTATCTTAAGTTTGTGGTTTTCTCCAAACCACAAAACTCCTTCTGATTGGCTGAATCCACCTGCTCCTTCCTTCCTCCAGTTTCTTTCTCCAATTCCTTGTTTGCTCAAGGCTCCTATTGATAACTTAATTGTTCCATAGAATCTTAACTTTCTTTAACCTCTCCCATTCTGAAAACCTCTTGGTCAGTGATACCCAATATCCTATACTACAGTGGTCCTCAAACCTTTGTTCTCAATATCTTCATGTTGTTAAAAAAAAAACAAAAACTATCGAGGATCTGTTCAAAGAGTTTTTGTTCCTATGGGTTACATTTATAGCTATTTACTATATTAGAAATAAAAAATAATTTTGAATTTGTAGACCCTCTGAAAGGGTTTCAGAGACCCCAACAATTCTTAAGGGATTACACTTTGAGGACCATTGCTACTACTCAAAGCTTAGAGTATAGATCATCATTAAATGGCCATGGCAAGAAGACAGATTTTTTGCAGATTACTAATCTTCAGGAGTAGATCTAGTAATCTTCAGGTTTTTTTTTTTTATTCTTGTTAGGAGTACTCTAGTAGTACCTGGAGACCCGCTATGTAGGGGAGTAGGTGTGGCAATAGGGCTGTTTCCATTATTCTAGACCCCTCACTTTGTCCTCAAACCTTCCCATCCACCCTTTAGAGTTGTACCCAGAGTAACTTCCCTTCCTAACCAGCTCAGTTATACCCATTCTGAGAATTCCAGACTTCATATTAGAAATATCCTTTATTAGTCCCTCTTGAAGAGATCCTTTAAGCATCTCCCAGAGCCTACTTCCATACAGAGGGTAAAGGCTATTAGAATGACAAGCCAGGAATATCAATTCCTAATTTAAAGGGGGAATGAAATCGAGTCTTTATCTATCTTCAACAACTACAGGGAGATCTGTTCCAGTAGTTTATATGCAGAAAGTTTCCCCCAGCTTGCAACAGATTTTTTTTCTCTTAATGTTATTTTCCAGATGTTTTCTTCCATGAAGGTTGTGGTGGAGGGAGGAAAGGGGAGTGCATTTACTTCATTAATGTTCCTGCTTTCATTTTTTGCTTATATAAAAATTCATTTTGGCAGAGGCTGCAGCATCTGTTATATTTTTACCTGGGCCTCAAGGGCAAAGGTTCTTACCTTCCCAGCTTCAAATTATCGTGCATAAGTATTTTCTTTGCCTTTCTGGGCTTCAACAGCAGGCAGGAGCATCTGGGAATTAACTGAAGGCTCTGCTTTCTTCACCAGGTCAACAGCCGGCTCCTTCAGACTCACAGTGGATTTGGCAGCTGGGAGACACCTGAAGGCAGTTGTGTCTGCTAGAGTCTGGGCTCTACTTTGCATCACACGTGACTCCTTGGATATCCACATGTGCACACACAAACACACACACACAACCTTGCAGCAATCTCATACCCACCAAGGAGGCCATTTCATTGAATTCCTGACAGTCCAGCCTCTAAAGTCAGGTTTTTCGAGCCAGGAATTCTCTTTCCCTGTGGAGCAACTCTTTTAATTGGGGGCATATTTGGATGTGGGAAGTGTCAGCAATTCTCTTTCTGAGAATTCAGACCTCCCTGGAAACCCCACAGTCTGGAATATCTGTTGGTATCTAACACGAGTGTGAGTTTTTCTGGTTTGATTTTTTTTTTAATCAACAGATTCGAAGGTGGCCTGGGAAAGAATCCATCCATGCTAAGATGGCAATCTCTATTGCATAATTAACTTGACCTTCTGGTGACAAACTTAGATCGTTTAATTTTCAAAACTTCTAGTTTTAGGGGCACAGAAAACAAATTTGAATCCCAGATACTCTCGACTGTAATTTTCTCATATATTAAAGCAAAGTTTCTTTAGGGAAAAGGAGAACATTAATCCTGTTTTGTTGCACCACAAGAAATCCCACTTCAATTTGGGTGAGCTTGGGAGAGTAAGGATGGGGGGCTATAATGTAAGGATTCATCGCTAAGGAATTGCCTTAAATTTTTAATTGGAGGTAGGAAAAAAAGGAAAGAGGGAAGGGAAGAGAGAGGAAGGAAAGGAAGATGAGAAAGAGGGTAGAGGAAAGGTAAAGAAATAAGACGAGAAAAAGAAAAAGGGAAGGTGAGAAAGAAAGGAAAAGAAGAAGAGGAGAAAAAGAAAAGGAATGTAAGAAAGAAATGAAGGGAGAAACATACAGAAAGGAGAGGAGAGGAAAGGAAGAGATTAGAAAGAAGAGGAAGGGGGGGGGCGGGGAAAGAGCAAATTGAGAGAGTAAAAGGCAAGAGAAAAAGGAAAAAGAAGGAGAAGATGCACAAATGTTATAAAAGCCAGCAGGGGGAGCCGACACCGTATAATCAGACGGGACACCAGGCTGCGTAACAAAGAACAATTAATTTGAAATAAAGGGCTGACAGGCCAGTTACAGCAAGAACTCTCTTTTCCACAACCTAAGCTTCTGAGGGCAACTTCAAGGAGATGACATTGTAGGAGAGCCTGTGGCCAAGGAGCCCACCCGACTTGTTTCATTACCTCCACAAAATGGAAGTGTTGGAGCAAAATGGAACGAGGTGCATTTGCTGAAGTGGTTGGCAAACTTTTGTTGACCACTCACATGTAGGTCACCGAGCACAGTTTGGGGGCTTCTTGAAAACATTCTGGAGAAATTCTACCTGGAGGGAGAGGGAGAAACCTTCTCTTCTCCTCAAATACTAGGGCAAAACCTTGCTGTAAATCAGAACCCTCAGCCAGGAACACAAAGCCAAATCAGCTCATGAAGTAATTGAAATAGCTTAGCCAGGAGAGCATTAGTCTGCCAACCTAGTCTGATACTGGGTTTGGGGAATTGGTGTTCCCAGGCAGCATGGCCCGGATCCAGCGCCGGATCTGGAGGAAGAGGAATTAGATTCAAGTCTCAGGGCTGTTATTTTGTGTGTCGGACCACATAAATTTCTTAACCTGTCTGAACCTCAGTTTCATGAGAGATTAGCCTATTTATCTCTAAATCTAGAGATCTAAATCTAAAAATCTCAAGCTAATTAATAGAAGACCCACAACTTTTAACTTAGTGTTCAGTTTCTTTTTTAACGTCAATTATTTTTATTTATTTTAATAAAGCTTTTGATTTTCAAAACATATACACGGATAATTTGACATTGACCCTTGCCTAGACTTTGTGTTCCAAATTTTCCCCTCCTTCCCCCCAACCCCTCCCCTAGATGGCAAGCAGTGAACATATTTATAAAATTTTTCTGAAGCCCAAGAGAAATCAGATCAAAAAAAGAAAGTAAATGGGTAAGAAAACAAAATGCAAGCGTAGTATTCATTTTCTTTTATTCCCAGTTTTCTTTCCACCACACCCCAGTGAATAAGCTTTAGGATGGATAAAGGTACTAGCAAGCAAAACCTATGTGTGACAGGTTTACTGACAAAGTAAAAAATAGAAGAGTGACTACTGTGGTCTGAGGTCTTCAATATGTCCTTAGGTTGATGAGGGGAGTCTCTGAGATATATATATATATATATTCTGATATATAGTCATATCAGATGAGAAGACTCTCTGATACAGATATAACTGTATGTCAGAATATATATATATGTCTCTCAGAATACATACATATATATATATATCAGAATATATATATTCTGACATATAATCATACCAGAAGTACAGATGAAGCTTTCTTTGAAAGATTTCTCAGTAGGCTCATCCCTTACTACTGAAGCTTTGACACTTGAGGACAATCCCAAGGTGGAACACAAGACACATCAGACATTTAGGGGAGAAGTACACAAATACACAATCCTCCTTTCCCCATTCTCTTCCTTAGGAAGCTGGGACACAACAGTTGCTAGTTCAAGACTGAGAATATCATCCAGGTTATTCTCACTGTATGAACAATCCAAACCTCCTAATGACACAAAAATCAGGACGCCTACTTAAACCTTTGAGTGCTAGTAACTGCCCTTCATTTTCCTCAAATAGAACACCTCACAGGTCAGCTATGTGCTGCTTGGCTTTCTGTCTCTTATTTCAGTGTTGAGTCAACAACAGGTCTCAGTTTTGTCATCCTTGACTGTGGTGCTGACCACTTTTATCATGAGACTATTGACACTGTGCTTCCTTCTAACTCACTTACTCCCTTCTCATCTCTGGGAAGGAGTATATGAGTTGGCTTATTAACAACAGACTTGGGAGGAATTGGCTCACACCAGCAAGGGCATGGAGTTATTTTCTTGATTCCCTTGACCTATTATTTGGGCAGTCTACAAATAGATGTTTTTGTTTAGTTTAGGGCTTTTTCCCACTCAAAACACTTTTTTGCCAGAGAAATTGTATGTGATCCTGAGTGTATTGGTTTATAAAATAGGCATACAAAGCAAATGTTTACTGATAATAAATCTTGGGGTCTCTCTCAAACCACAGTTTACGGAATTGAGGACTTCAGTAAATTAATTATATCTGATTTTCTGTGACCCAATTTGGGGTTTTCTTGGCAGAGATACCAGAGTGATTTGCCATTTCCTTCTCTAACTCACTTTACAAATGAGAAACTGAGGCAAACAGGTTAAGTGACTTGCCATGAGTCACAGAGCTAGTAATCCAGTAGAGCTGGATTTGAATTTAGGAAGATGGGTCTTCCTGATTCCAAGCCCAGTGTTCTATTCACTGTGCTACCTACCTGCCCAGCTCTAGAGGTTCCATTGTTAAATTTTCAGTGTAAACATCTGTACTCCAGAAATAAACAAATGCTCACAAATCATGGCTTGAATTATTATTTTATTGATTGTTGAGACTCAAGAAAGTGATGAAGAAAATGTTCATGCAAATTAAAGATGCCAAGGGTACATTATTTTTCTTGGGAGAGCCAGTTATTAAATATTGACTAGCATGCTCTTACAACCACTAATTTGTTTTGATTGGCTACTTTCCATTATAAGGGCTATTGCATGTAACTTATAGTCTCCCATGTACTTAGATTTATAAGTGACCTCAGAGGTCATCCAGTTCAACCCTCTTATTTTAGAGAGGAGGAACTTGAAATTTAAGAAGGTTAAGCCTGAAGTCACATAGCTAGTAGATGAGAAAACTGAGATCTAACTCATCATCTATCTTCAAATCTAATGTTGAATGAAATACAAAATAAGGGAAAAAAAGAATAGAAAAAAGAAAAACAGAAAAGGAAAATAAAAAACCAAACCAAACCAAACCAAAACATTGTCATGTATCCAGCAAAACATCTGGGAAGATTCAAAATATGTCACAATAAATTTCCATTTCAAGAAAGCATATATAATAATAGTAAAAATTATATTCATGAGTGACCATCTTTAATTCCATTTAAATCCATTTTACTTTTGAACAGATCAAATCATTAGAAAGGTCTTCCTTTTATCAACCCTAAATTTGACTCTTTGAAATTTGCATTGATTATTTCTGATTCTGTCTTTTGGGGCCAGGAAGAAAACAACCAGTCTTTCCACATGATAGCCTTTCAAATACTTCTATTTGGTTATTCTATGCTTTGTATTTTTTTTCTTCTTCAGGCTAAACTGTTCTCATATGATATGGTCTTAAGACTCTAGCATCCTTGTAGATAGATACAGCTTTCTGTAGATAGAGGCCAGCTTTTCAATGTTATCCTTAAGCCATGTGGCCAGATGAGGGAAGATGAGGCTAGAATATGGTGGATCTCTCTCACCTCACTAATCCTGAAAGTTATGCATACCCCCATTAATTCAGCCCCCAAAATCATATTAATTTTTTTCCTTCCAAATCACACTGTTGATTCATAACTGAACTTTCAGTCCATTAAAATATCTCCATGTAGATACTTTTTAGAAGAATTACTGTTTAGCCAAGCTTTACCCAAATCTTATATATGTGAAGTTAATT